>NW_015169226.1:36890-70394 GCF_001447785.1 Gekko japonicus | reverse complement strand
CCTGCTGGGAAGCAGCAGATTGTGATGGGGGAGGAAGACCATGGGAATAAGGTTCTAGATGGACAGTCCATCTTTTTTCAGTTATAGGAATCAGCAATGATGATACCTAAAGCAATCACCCTTAAGCATCAGAAAGAGTGAGTGAATTTAGTAGTAATCCCTAAAAGATTGGCTTAGAGAATGTTTGCATCAGATATGTACTGTAAATTGAAAATCGATCGGTGAATGTGTCATATGTTAGTAACAATTGTGTTATATGAGGGCATTGGAAACCTATTTGGATGTGTTCTGTATCACCCCATACACACACACACACCCAACATATATATACCATGTCCCCAGTCTTCAAGACTTTTAAAGATTTTTTTTGTTTTGAAGTGTAAACAAGCCCTGGAGCACATAGTAATATTTTCATTTTAAACAAATAAATGAACAAGGTGCTGTTGAGATGGAATTGACGAAACTGCTTTCCTTGCATATATGGCAATTGCTTTGTGTTGCTAGAGGCAAGGGGTGTGCAGGCAGGCAGGTAATGTAGAAAAAGTTGGGTCACACACTGTATCATGGGACTGCTTCCAAGCCTGTACTATGGGACTGCTTCCAAGCCGAGTTGCAGGCCATTATGGACCAGTATCTTGGACAGGCGAAGGGACTGTCTTCTCTTGCACTAACTCTGAGATTGTTCTGATACTTCCCTCCATCTTGGTTAGATGACAGTCAGAGGGGAGGAAAACGTACTGCCTGTGCTGTTCCTCATATTTATTTATTTAATATATTTACATTCCACTCCATCAATGTAAAATGTTCCCAGAAAAGTGAACAATTAAAAAACACAAAAGAAAAATAAGAACCATATTTAAAACAGATACCAAAGCCAACAAAATACCAGAACAAAGCCTTCTAAAACAGGCAGTCAATAAATTTCTCAAACAGTCAACTAGAGCTAGCAAATAAAATATGTAGGCCCAGTGAAAGCATCCATTAAATACTGACAATACAGCAGCTAAAACTAGCCATAGGTCAGAAGAATCAACCAAATGCTCTGGAGAATGATGTAGTCAATTATCACCCAGTCTCTAATCTACCCTTTCTGGGCAAGATAGTAGAGAAAGCAACTGCAGAACAGCGCCAAGTCGTCCTCGTTGACCAATCTACCCTGGAACCTTTTCTGTTTGGTTTCAGGCCAGGCTATGGGACAGAAACTGAACTGGTGGCCTCAGCTGATGGTCTCCATTTGAATACAGGCAAGGGCCATCCTTCTTTTATGCTCTTCCTGGATTTATCAACAACTTTTGATACTGTGGACCATGCCATCTTAGACATTTGAAGACAGAAGTAGATATCAGGGGACATCCTTTGGTTTAAATCATTCCATATGGATTGGAGTCTGATTAGGCCTCCTTTGATTGGGGATGGGTCGTGACTCAGTGGTAGAGTATCTGCTTAGTATTTTAAAGGTTCCAGGTTCAATCCCCAGCATCTACAGTTAAAGGGATCAGGTAGAGGGTGATGTGAAAGACCTTTACCTAAGACTGAGGAAAAGTGCTGCCAGTCTGGGTAGACAACTGATCTTGATGGACCATCAGGCCTGATTAAGGTAGTTTCACATGTTCATGTGGACTCAAAGGATTGCTATTGGTAGACCAGGTGTCATCAGTGTGGGATCTGCCCTGTGGGGTTGCACAAGGCACAGTCCTATCTTCCTTGTTATTCAATCTCAATGTAAAGCCCTTAGGATAAATCATTCATGGTTTTTGAGTAGGCTGTCATCAATATGCTGATGACACCCGGATCTATATTTCTTCATCCAAATTGCCTGGTGATGTGGTAAAGGTCTGACCCTGACTACTGTGGTTAAATGGCTAAGAGGGATCAGGTTGAAACTTAAAACTGACAAGATGGAGCTAATGCTGGCTGGGAAGTCTGAGGTCCTAAAGGACATTGTGCTTCCCACATTTGATGTGGTTCAGCTGGCCCTTGCTAACTCTGCTAAGAGCCTAGGACAGGGGGGTCCCCCCCCAGCATCTTTGAGCCTGTGGGAGCCTTTGGAATTCTGACACAAGAGGAGAGGAGGCTTTGGAATCATTAAGCCAACAAGCAGGGTTTGTTTGTTTTTAAACTAGTTTTGTCTGCCAGCAAAAGCTATGCCTTGAGGTGTGATGCATATTCAGCAGCAATAGTATTTTTAAAAGACAGCAGAGGAGAAGAGGGAGGGATGAGGCAATGCAGAGGATTTTAAATGATTATTTTATATTATGTTTATGATCATTTATGTAATTCTATGTGAGCCACTCTGAGCCCATCTCAGTGGGGAGGGCAAGATATAAACCGAATAAAATAAACAAACAAATAAATAAACAAGATTCTTCACACCAAAGGCTGGTGTCCTTTTTAGCACATCTTCACATTTTTATCCTCCCCTTCCTCTGAGGAACTCAAGGCAATATACAGGGGTCTCCCTTCTTCTGTGTAGTGCTCACCAACACCTCTGTGAGGTAGGTTAGGTGGAGAGTGAGTGGCTGGCCCAAGATCACCCAGTGAGCTTCATGGCACAGTGGGGCTTTAGCCCTGTCTTTCCCCATCCCTAGTCTAACCACTACACTACAGCAAAGGCTGTGATATTCTGTAAGAACATGAAGAAATTAAGCTAAAGTAATGGCTGTTTGTGCAGTGCAGTACAATTGCAATTCATTCTAGTAGAAATATCAACAAGCCAAGCAGACTGTGTGAAAAAGTGCTCATGCAGACACTGTTGAAGACTCAATTTAAGGTCTCTGTTAATGGACAACTATGCCCAAATGGGCCATTCCTACAGCTGCCCTTAGCCATTAAAGGCAGAAGGGCTAATTTTATTTTAACTCTGGATATTCTCAGTCTTTTTATCACAATAATCAGTCCTTTATTTTAACTCTGGATATTCTCAGTCTTTTTATCACAATAATCAGTCCTTCTGGAACCCCTAGTTAAAAAAATGACATTTTTCCCTTCGCTCTCCAGGATAGGGCCGAATGTGTACTTCTTTATAATCAGATGTACGTTTCCTATCTCTCATTTTCATAGAGACAATGATTTTAAAGATTGAAGGGACCATTATGACCACTCTCAGACTAGCATCCTGCTTAGCGTAGGCCTTAATAGGCAAATCAGGTTAAGCAGATACAGAGAATAACACAAGATCTTCATCCACAAATCAGAAGGTTATCTGCCACTCTTAAAGAGACAATTCATACATGCACATACATAGATATCTCATCACCTGATGACATATTAAGGATGTGCATTCCAATAGTGACCAAACAAAACAAGGCATGCTGAGAACTTCCACACCAGCACAATTGCCAGGCAAGTTTACCTTAATCAAATTTCCTTTACCTTTATCCACATGTAAGGTGAGCTCCTGATCAGATTATCATGATGGTTTTTGTTGAAATTAGCTTCATGTAGTGTGCTGAGCAGCTTTGCACCTGTGCAACAGCCCAGGTCATGCCTTGGTGATAAGTAACAGATGAACTTGACTAAATCTTCTAAATTCCTGGAGAAGAGACACTTATCACCTAGGGTCACGGTGGTGTCATTAAAGCGGACAACTTTAAAATTGCCTTCAAAATCAAAAAGGAATGGCAGATGGGATAGGAGCCGCTTCAAGGAAGTCATCTAATCAGCCTAATTATACAAACAAGCACAGCCAAACTGTCTGATGAACAACCAGCTCCCCAACTTGCGACCAGAAGACACAATGCAAACCGAACTGGCGGGCAATAAACCGTAACTGATCAAAACCTGAACTAGAAATGTCCCTTTCACATCAAAACACTAGTGGTAGTAATATTTGTACATTTTCAGACCTGGACATTATTCTGGTTACCTGGATGTTCAGCTCATGAAGGTCAGAAGAAAGGGAAGCCTGGCAGTGCTTTAAAGTGTGTGTGGTGTAATCATAACACGAGGGCAAGATGAAACCACATTTAGGGCTAAATGATAAAATACAAAAGAGACCGGCAATGAGAATCTGATTTCTCTCAACATCTTTAATGTTCTTTAAAAGAAATTTCAAGGGAGACTGATCTGGGATCCAATAAAAATCACACACACACACCCCCACACACACACACCCTGTTAAAAACCCCAATAGGGAAAACAGACGAGCAGTGTGTTTCAGAGAATTAAACCCAAAACTAAACAATACATGATGGAGAAATGTAGATCCATGTATTTATTAATGTGCCCTCCTACTAATGTCTAAAAGGCTAGATTTTTAATTAATTCAAGATTTAAATTAATATATTTTGATGATTTTTTTTATTTTTTGGTAAGCCATCTTGGGCAGGTTCCTGGTGAGGCAACATACAAATTTTCTAAATGAATGAATGAATAAAATGGGCATGTAGGTGAGGCACAGGGGATCTATTTTTAAACAATGAAAGTGCGTCTGCACGTGAGGTGATGCCCAGTCCCATACCTGACCTGCTGCACTCTGTTCTTAGCTTGTTTTCTCTGTCGGCCTGCCTCACTTCCGGTAACTGAGCTGCACTTGTGGAAAAAATGTTTGAACCACTGTAATACCGTGAAGAAAGGTATGGGATGGGGCAGGTTTTCATTCCCCTTGCCCATGTACTCCACTTTTGTTTAATGACAGACAGCCCCTTTCCCACTCCATGCTTTTATTACACTTTAATGGGCAGACACATGGAAAGACACAGTTATAAGTACAACTACAAGTACAAGTAAATTTATTGTATTAAGCCATTGGCCATTACAAAATACAAAAGGCACCATAGCAATAATAAAAATTACCATTACCACCAGAGGTCATTTCGGGGGGGAACACGGGGGAACACAGTTCCCCCGGGTGAGGTCCGGGGGGCGGGGCACATGACGAAGCCCCGCCCCCTGCTTCCGGCCGCCCCGCTTCCTGCCCTCATTCAGCCAGGAGTCCCCTCATGGGGCTCGGCAGTGGAGCTGCAAGGCCGGCGGTGGCGGCCGGGACCGTTGGGGGCGGGGTGTGTGGCTTTATGACACATTTCCGGTGATGTCAGGGGATGTGGCCTTATGACACACTTCCGGTGATGTCAGGGGGTGTGGCATATGCTAATGAGTTCCCCTAGCTCTTTTTCTACGAAATGACCCGATTACCACCATTAGAATCAGATTAAAATTGACTACAAATCGTGCTAATAAAAGGCTAAAACAGATTTAATCAGGTAACCAGCCCCTTAGATCTAATTTTGGATGCTGCTAAAGCAAACAAAGAAACTCTATAAGCTACATATGCATCATTATCTGAACGCAGGAATGTAATCTTCTCAGTTTCTGTATATGTTTGCATAGCCGATAGGATTCCTGCTAGAAATTTCTATCTTGAGATACTATATAACGGACAGTAGAGCATGTAGTGAGGAAGGTCCTCCACCACAGACAGGCCAACTATGCAGACACAGTCCTCTTTTGGAGTATGCGAATAGCGGCCAGGCAAAAGTGCTGTTTGCATAGATTGAAATCGTAAGGCTGTAAAGGGAACTCTGAGGATAGAGTTGGAGATGTTGACTTAGTAGCTCGACCTGTGATGGTCCAATTTACAGAATTTATACCAGGGAGCCACTTTGGATTTCAGAATTAGAGCACGATCGATCAATGCATCAGCATCATATATCCAATCCCTAAGTCAGTTATATATATTTCCATATCTAGATATCTGTTATCTGTGCCCAGTGCATACTTTCTTGCTTTCTTGCACTGCCAAACATTCTGCATGCCAGGGTTTTAATGGCCTCTCAAATGAAAAGGCCGTGGGATATCTGCCTAGACTTTGGCAGAGAGGATTCTGAGGATACAATCCCTGTGAATTTCATTTCCATTGGTTGTGAGGATAGGTGGGGAGAGTAACAGCTTTAAAAGGCAAAAGAAACTCAGAACACAAATGAATGCTATTTTTCCACAAATGTCCTGCATTTGAGAGGATGTCTGATAATATAAAAACCCTTGAGCAGTGTCCTGCTGTTCTGCTCAGCTAATGGCAGCACCTTCCTCTGAAACAAGGAGCCTCCACTTATGGGCTTGATCTGGCATGAGTTTTTCAGCTATCATCTGATTTTGCATTCATTGCATGATGTGGTTGTGTGAACCCGACTTAAAGGCTGCAAGATAATCAGAGTAAGGAGCTGACTGCTTTGTCCAGAGTCCACAAGAGTTGTTTTTTTGGGTGTGGGGTTTTGTGTGTGTGTGCCTGTGTGTGTGCCTGGAAGTCATAGTTGATTTCTGGCAACCCCTAGTGGGGCCTGGACGTTTCAGAGAGGTGGCTTGCTATTTCATGCCTCTGCATCCCAGCCCTGGTATTTCTTGTAGGTCTCCCTTCCAAGTACTTGGCAGGGACAGCACAGATGAGACTGGGCTTGCCTTGGCTATCCAGGTCAGGGTGAGTCCATGAGAGTTTTTTGTCATTACAGAGGCATCAGATAATAACATACATAATGAAGCAGCTATCCTTGAATACTTTATGATTCACTCTAATAACTTCTCAGCAACAGAATTCAAACCAAGCCCAAACATTTCCCTATTTATTTATAAACTTATATGCCCCCTTTCCACACCAGTGCACAAAGCAAAGAACAGCGTGTCCCTTTGTTTCTCTGTTTTGCAAATAAACACTCTGCTCTTTTTCAGTTGCTGAAATATTAAGTTTGTGCCAAGATTGTTCCAGGGAACAGTGACATCATCTGTATTTCCAGTGCAGGGGGAGGGGGTATGAAGACCGAGGGGGAGAGAACTGGGACTGTTTTCTTCTCAGTGTCAGGAGAGGATACTACTCTAACAGCCAAACTAGACATCACGCTGGCAGTTCTGTGTGTGTTTAAACATGGAACTGCCCAAAACACATAGCAAGAAGGAAACCTGATATTAAGAGCAAATTATTTCTCATGTGTTTGGGTTTTCTTGCCATTTTTATGAACCATGGCCTCTCTCAAGGAATTTCTCTCTCTCTCTCTCTCTCTCTCCCCCACTTGAAATTACCTAGCAGAATATGCAACAATATGAATTAGTGATCAAGGCTCCAATCCAAGGGGAATTGCACACGCTTACAGATACTGAATACACATTTCCCAGGGTTGAGCCAGGAGCTGGGATTGCATCAGATTTCTCAAATAGGACCAGTCAGTTTTGGGGGGAGGAACTGGAGAGCAAAGGGCTGGCACAAATCTTCCCAATCCCACCAAACAGGTGACTGGTTCTATCAAAGAAGGCACCTCCAGGCTCACACTTTTCAGTCCTGGAAAGTTTATCCACAGCGTCTGTGCTGTCTATTAGATCACAGGAAAGATCTGCAGCACAGAAGTCCAAAGGTTTAGGGCATGCATGGCGTAAAGAGCTTTTGAGACCACCTGCTATATGTATGTGAATGCCTAAATGCTGATAACGCAGCAAGGAAAGCAGAACAGAGTCCCTCGTCATTCAGCTCTGTATTCTGGCCAATGTCAGCCTGACATTCTCATTGCAGACTGATTTATGCACAAACAACTATAATTCTCAGGTATGGAGACACCTTTAGACAGCTGATCAAAATACAGTATTCCCCCGATGAGATTTATTAAGAATGAACCGTTACATGGGATCAGAAAGGGATTTGGAATAATTTGCAAAATTAAACACAAATCAGAAACTGTAGCTATTTTGATCACTTTGACAGGACTTCTAGGCAAGAATTATCAAGCAGTCTCCTGGCACAGTAAAGCATAGTGCAGGGGGTTGGACTAGATGACCTGCAAGGTCCCTTCCAACTCTAACATTCTATGATTCTATGACATTTGGTTTCTTCCAATGTAACATCAGTAGAACTAGTGTGGTATAGCAGATGTATTGTCAGTCTTGGGCTGGGGATATCTGGGACCAAATACTCTTTAATATATTACACTGTTTCTGCATCTTCCCCAGGTCTTGCCTACACCCCAGGTCTTGCCTACCCAGCTGTGTGCTGGCAGCTTTGTGTACAGAGCGTCCAGTGATTATTATTTTTTATCATTCTCAGATGCACAGGAGTTCCAAATCAGGTTGGGAATAAAGTGCATGGTGAGAGGGGGATTAAGTGTCTCCTACACTGTTTTCACAACTTGAAACAACCTCAGGGAGTTCCTGAGTTTCCCCATAGTTGGAAACATTTACATAGCCCACCACTACAGTTTCGCCCTGAATTCACCGAATGGCTTTGTGGTCACTCATTCTCTCATAACTGATTTCATATAGTTGTTGGAAGGATAAAATCCAGAGGAGGGGGAGGGAGTTACTTGCCCTAAGCTTCTTGGTGGAAATGTGAAATATAAAAGTTATACCTGCCTAAACCTGGACCCAACCAGTTAAGAACATAAGAATGTAAGAACATAAGAGAAGCCAATGTTGGATCAGGCCAACGGCCCATCTAGTCCAACAGTCTATCACACAGCGGCCAAAAATACCAAGTGCCATCAGGAAGTCCAGCAATGGGGCCAGGACACTAGAAGCCCTCCCACTGTCCTCCCCCCCAAGCACCAAGAATACAGAGCATCCCTTGCCCCAGACTGAGAGTTCCTATCTATACCTTGTGGCTAATAGCCACTGATGGACCTCTGCTCCATATGCTTATCTAATTCCCTCTTGAAGCTGTCCATGCTTGTAGCCGCCGCCACCTCCTGTGGCAGTGAATTCCATGTGTTAATCACTCTTTGGGTGAAGAAGTACTTCTTTTTATCTGTTCTAACCTGACTGCTCAGCAATTTCATTGAGTGCCCACGAGTTCTTGTATTGTGAGAAAGGGAGAAAAGTACTTCTTTCTTTACCTGCTCTAGTCCATGCATAATCTTGTAAACCTGGAAACTCTTTGCTTTCTATAGGTCACACCTCATGGTTTCGCCTTCCTCTTGCGGGTTGTTTTTGTGGGCTCCCTCCCCTTCAAAACAGGTTGTATCAGTGTATCCCAGACTTCTCCTGTCTTCACCCTAAGCAAAAGGCAAACCGACTATTTACTAGTCAGGCCTCTGAAATGTCACTCTCTATAACTGAGGGTGGGGTAAAATCCTCAGATGAGGGCTCCACCAGGACTCCGGACTATCTCCTTGGCACTTAACATTTTGGTAATAGTTCCAGAGAGGAAGCTGTGTCAGCCTGTTACAGCTAAAAAAAACCCAGAAGTTTGGTGCCAAACAAAATTTTATTCATTCCAGCAATAAACTACTCTGGTCTTCAGATGTTTATGGTTTATGTGAGACAGAGACAGATGCAGCTTTGGGGCAGTGACATAAGGCTCTTCCAGAGATCAGGCGTTGTGTCTGACACTTTCATAACTGGTAGGGGAAAGGATGAAACACCTGCATGAGATTATACAAATGATATGCACTATTTTAAATTACTTTATTTGCATGATTAGCAGACAAATTTGCATGTTATGCAAATTGTATTGGTGGGGTCGGGGCAGGGGGGGGACAGACAGACGGGACAGACATGGAACAGAGCAGTTGTAAGGCTGCAGATTGACAACTCTTTTTTAAGAAACTGGAAAGACTTCATTGTCCATGGTGCAGACGCTCATTTCTTTTGTCCCTCTGACATTGCTGCTCAGATAGGTTTTGTATATTGTTAAAGCACTACAAAAAAACCCCTGCAAAACCTATTTGGTGGTTGACAGTGCCTTTAGGTAGGCAAGAGACCAACCTAGGTGGCTGGCCACTGACTGCCTCTGCATAGTAACCTTGGACTTCCTCAGTGGTCTCCCATCCAAGAACTAATCAGGGCTGACCCTGCTTAACTTCCCAGATCTATTCAGATCAGGCTAGCATGGGCCATCTGAGTCAGAACACAAAACTTGCTTATCAGAGGTAATACTGGAGGAATGTACACTCCATAAGCAGCAATGCCTCTTTCACAGCATCTTCAATACTCTGGAAAAAGTACTGTCTGTCTCTAGCCAGAGTTGTTCGGAGACGCAGTCCTTCTCAGCTAAATATATGTTAACTGAGTGGGACTGAATGGCTGATGGTACTTTTAAGATGTCAGATGGTTGTCAGTTGTATTATCTACAGATTATGTCAAACTTCAGTTTTCATTCTAGGGCACAGTCTGGCAATATGTGGCATTAGTCATTTAAACCATCCTGAACTGCGATTTTCAGTCTGGTGTTTCACTTCCTTTCAGACAATGAGACCCCTGCAGGCATGACAGGATTTAGCCTGTACACAGAGGCAAGCAAGCCAGCATTTTGAGGTGTTTACATCTTAGGTCTGCAGGAAGACCAGGCAGGCAGGCAGGCAGGTTCCTGTTGCAGGTCTCTTCCTGACAGATGCTCACTTCTATTCCTGTATCTCCAATCGCTTTGAATTCAAAAGCGTGGTATACTCCTCTTGGTTTGTGTGCTCAACCACCACCACAGCCATCAGTACAGGAAGAGTACTCATGTGCAAGAGACAGATGAGATCTTCAGTCAATTAAATAGCTACTTTTATACTTCTGAAAGGCATCTTCATTCATGAGCCTACAGACAGCACTAGAGAGACTCCGATCTCTGTGCTGCAGTTAACGCCTCTCTCCCTTTCAGTTCTTTGTCTGCCTTGCTGTTCCAGATTAAGAACAGCTTTGTCTCCTCCCCACCTCCATGTACCTATACAATGTACCTGAGACTCAGAGACTCTGCCCGACAGATATCATTATAGAGAGAACAGCTAGGCAAAAAAAGTCCGTCCTTGTGTCAGGAACGTTCACTCACTGTCTCCCCGGAGAAGGAACACATCTGCTGGGGGTCAGCAGCTGTTCACCAGCTGTGTGCTGCAATCCGCAAAATACCAGGCAAAGGCCATTCAGCCTTGGTGGCTTTCTGCTGCCTCTTTCTTCATTTACATCAAACAAACGCCAGCTGGAGGCAGTATTATTTTTCTCTCCCTTCCAATCTGCATGACTGTGTGTTTATTTAGAATGGACTAGATTTCTTTAAAAGCAGCCGTCCCTCCACCTCAATCTCTTCCTTTCATTTCAAGCGAATCGGTCCCAATGAGCATGAAATTCTGACGGTTAAGAACATCAAAGAGTCAAAAAGAGACTTTTAAAAATACAAGAATTAAGGGAGGGAAAGATGAACAGGGAAACACACTAGTTCCTTTTGCTGTGTTATGCTGGAATTAAAAGGCGCACTGGGAACCCCCACCAAATGTATTGCTTTTAGGTGTTCACTCTGTTTTCTACCGAAACTACAAGGAGAAAAGCGAGCCAGACGTTTGTACTTTATCCCAACCTCCCTATGGGAGTCAGTCGTTCTCATTCTTCTAGAACTGCTCATTCCCAGTATCAGGGATGGCCTTGGAATGATGACTGACGGGACCACTGATATTGCTGCTGGAGGACTCATTTGGCTCCTGCTGTCTTGGTTTCAGTTGCTTTTCTGAATGGGTCCCACCAAGTTTTGTTTTTAAAGATGTACAGGTTAGGATTAGTAAACGACATTGCTTTGCAGAGCTGGCTGGTGGTAGTAAAACTAGCAGCATCTGGCAGGACAGCAAAGGAGACTGGGAGACCTTCATTTAGGGCACAAAAGCTCTAAGGCCTCTGCTCACACGAGTCAGTGCTTTCGCTGGATCATGCCACTTGATCCAATTTGATAGAGGACTAAGATCTGAACTGTCCAAAATCTCAGCTGTCTGGGATTCATCAGATTTTTTTTAAAAAAACAGATCATTGCACACATTCAGTACCTACAAACCAAAATTGCCCTGTAGCAGTTCAGCAGTTTCTTAAATTATTGACTTTGCCCAGAATTAAACAGCAGAAGAAAATGAACACCTCTGAATTCTGCTTAGCCACCCAGAATGACAGCATCTTCTTTTCTTGAGTTGGGAGACTTTTGCTTTGTACATATCAGCTTATAATGATGCAACTGAAGCAAGGGTGCATATAAATAAGCAGCCCACCAGCTATCAGCAGATAAGGCCTGTACTGCAAATGACCCGTTCTCCCTCAGGCACGGGACTAAGGGCATTCCAAAGGTGCACAGGCCGTTAGCTTCAAGTCGGATCTCTGCATTTATCTTGGGGGGGGGGGGCTTTGGCAGTGAGCCATGGCTGGGGAAGCAGAGCAGCAAAGGTGCTGAGAAGCCGCAGCTCACTCATATCCACTGGCCAGCTCAGTGCCTTAAAAAGCACCATTTCCCTGGATGATAATGGGTGTGGTGTAATGTGTCTTTAAGATCGCTTGGAGTTGTCATGTCCACCTGCAGGGCATTAGCAGAGTGGGTTTTTATCAGTCGTCTACTTGTTTGTAACAGGAGCACGTTGTGAGTGCAGTGTTGCCTGGCATAAGGTTTGTGGAATAAACATTGTACTTTTGGATTAAACCCTGCCTGAGAGTGTGACTGAGACACTGCATTGTTGAATCTGTCCTGGACAGTGGACATTACAATGGGGGAGGGATCCCGAGCCAGCCCAAGCAAAAGGTTTATTTTGTTCTGCTCCCCGTAGGGTTGCCATGCTCCATGTAGGTCTGGAGATTTCCCGGAATCACAACTCATCTCCAGATTACAGAGAACAGTTCCCCTGCAGAAAATGAATGCTTTGGATGATGGATTCTATGGCATTATAATCTGCAGGAGTCCCTCTCCTCTAGGATTGCTAGTTTTGGACTGGGAAATATCTGGAGATTTTGGGGGTGGAGCCTGGGGAGGGTGGGGCTGGGGGAGGGGACAGGTTGCCAGCTCCCCAATGGAGTCAAGGGATTCCCTGCCCCCAGGCCCTGCTCCCCACTGCTGATCAGTTGGCTGGTGGGGGAGCTGAGCAGGAGTGGGAGGGAGACCCAGGTTGCGTTGCCAGCAATGTGGTGACATCACTTCCAGCATGTACCGGAAGTGACATAATCACGTTGGCAGCGTCACAGTGACCCTCTGGTGTCTGGGCAAAAATTCTATGGTAGAAGCCTATTTGACATCAATATGTAACAGCCCTGATAAGGCAGTTTTACTTGCACTCTTAGGACCTAAACTGGAAGGTACATATTGGTACTGATATTATTTCCAGTATATACAACTACTTCTGACACAAGGCCAGATATATTCGTGGCCCCAAATAGAAAACTTTTGGTGTGTCATTCAATTCCATATTGGAACATTCCATTTTTGGTCCTATACTATTAATTGTTTATTGCCTTTCATGTGTTACAGGGACTTAGTTGCTTGGTGTATTTTATACTTTCCACCATCAAATCTCCAGGAATTTTTCAACCCAGAGTTGGCAATCCTATATGTAAGGGCAGGTGGGTGGGAGTTCTCTTCTCAAGGATTTTCCCAATTGCTGGCTGTGACAGAAAGGAGTCTGTCCTACCTCTGAAGACACTCAGCTGTTTCATCCCTGAGCCTATGGGAGTGTGGCTCCAGCATCCAATCACCTTTCGGGGGGGGGGGGAGTTGGAGGGAAGCGCAGTAGAATATAGTTCAGGTCTCCCTCAGTTAGAGTGCAGTCACTCAGAGTGCAGTTTCGGTCTACCTGAGCAAAAAGGCAGACAGTTTGAAGGGTAGCTCTGCCTGGTTTTGTGGCAGAGTGGTTTGGTTCTACTTCTGGGAGAGGACAGGATACTCAGTTGTGAGGACTGTGTCTGGTGATGAGCAGACCTGGTACTATTTTGTCTGACTCTTGAGAAAGAGCAGGCTGGTGTGGGTGGAATCCTGTGTCTGTGAAAGGATCCAACCTAGTGGCTAGTCAGTGAAAGCCTATTTGAACCTGTAAGCATTAAAACCTGAAGCCATAACTAGCTTAAATTTATGTGCCTCAGCCAGGTTTCTCTTTTGACTGTCTGGAGACCTGTGTTTCTGATCTGTTCTTTAAAACCTGTAAGCAAATAAATCTTTGTTATTTACATACAACTGCCTCAGTGATCTCTGTGTTCTTCTTGCTCACCACAAAACTTATCACACAGCAGGGAACCCAAACCTTTGCACTTGCTATCCTGATAACATTTTGTAATTGAGGGGAAGGTTCATATCTCAAAACAAATCTGTTTAAAAAATCATAAGAGGCTGTGTTGAATACCTCAGCTGGTAGAAAAGGCTTGTCACACTGGCCCATTCCCAATTCTATACAAGTGAACGGAGCAAGGCAATTATGCATAGTAGTGTACATGCATACTCCTCCACTTGCACCTGGCTGGATGACCTAATGTGCTATGTTTGGTGTTTCCCTCTTGCCCTCTAGATACAGAGTGCTGAGTCAAGAAAATGGCCACTTCCCCCAAGAAACTAATTCTGCCTCTTGTCCGTCTCCTTGAAATGGCTCCTTGAACTGGCAGCGACAGGCTGGTCCTTTTGATGTTCTTCTGGGCTCTCACATCCATGTCCAATTTTTTTTATATGTATATAATAAAAGCTGCTGCTTTTCTGAAAGGAATTGTCTTGGTGGGGTGGGGGGGGGGGGGGGGGGGGGGGATAGGCATTGTGGCAATGCCACGATGTCACTTCTGGTGCAAACCTGAAACTTATGTCAGGGTTGGGCATGATGCCATAGGATTCTACCAAACCCCATGGTAAAATCACAGAGGTTTTGGTGGAATGCTAAAACATTGCACTGATGTCACTTCTGGGTTTGTGCTGGAAGTTATGTCACAGTATCACTGCGATGCCTGTTTTGCATGTCCCTGCCCCCCTAGGGTTGCCAGCTTTGGGTTGGGAAATACCTGGAGATTTGGGGGTAGAGGCTGAGGAGAATGGGGTTTGGGGAGGGAAGAGACTTAATGGGGTATAATGCCACAGAGTTCACCTTCCAAAGTGGCAGTGTCTCCAGGTGAACTGATCTCTGTCACCAGGACATCAGTTGTAATCCACAAGATCTCCAGCTACCACCTGGAGGTTAAACATGTAATGAACAGACTGGCATCAAAGACGCTAGATATATTCAGCCACCATGTCAGTATATTATTGATCTCAAAGTGAAACTGTAAATGACATTATTGTAACAGTAAATACAATTAACATTCATAAAGTAATTGTGATTATAAAAATACATGAAGTTATTTTGATCGTTATAAAGTGATTGCTCGTTATAAAGTGGTTGCTGATGAGAACCTCCGTTTTAAGTTCTGTTTCGTCTCTTCGTCTGAACAAACCTTCAATAAGGGTTTATTATTTTCCTAGCCACGATTTCTGCGTGTCATGCAAACATCTTCAAGTAGTATTAATCAGTAATTCATCTTCAATATGCACGTTATGTCGGGCGTTCTACAAATCAACTGGAACTTCATGTATTTTTACAAATCAACTTCATGTATTTTTATAATCACAATTACTTCATGAACGTTGATTAATTGTATTTACTGTTACAATAATGTCATTTACAGTTTCACTTTGAGATCAATAATATACTGACATGATGGCTGAATATATCTAGCGTCTTTGATGCTAGTCTGTTCATTACATGTTTAGCCAGCTTTGGAATGGATTCGTCACCTGGAGGTTGGCAACCTTACCCCTACAACTCCTATATGCATGGTAGTATCACTGAAAATGTAAGGACTGAAAGGGGCTAGAAAATGTGGGGCAAGGAGGTAATCACTTTCTCCTGCCATGCCACATCTGCAGGGACCCTAGGAATACATTGGAGGGATAGACTGATGGAGAATAGAAGATAAGGAAAGGACAGCTGGATTTGGGTGGAAGGGAAGGCCGTGAAAGGGTACAGTCTGAGGTTTTGTTAGCCTCCCTTGCTGCACAGGAAACAACAAATGCTAGAGTATGCAGACCTTGGTCTGATCCAAGAAGGCACTTGTTCTGTTTGGGCTTAAGCAAGACTGGCTGCTTTTACACGGAGCTCTTGCTCCAAGCTCCCCCTTTAATCAGCAGCAGTTTTTATTTGGGTTTCCACGTTTCATCGTTGTGCATTTGCCCACCTCCTGAGTTTCCCCCAGATGTGCTAAGGGTTTCCCACAAACCTGCTTGGGTATGATCTTTCAGTGATGATCATACGCAAAGCAAGTTTATGGAAGTATGGATGGCAAGGTGCAGATTTCCACACACCCCTGCCCACTTCTGGTGCCACTGCCAATGCCATTTCTTCTGTGCGCATCACCAGGAAGTGACGTGGGCACACCGGGCACGCTGAGGGCGGGCCCACAGCCATACAAGGGAAAACTTTATGGTTTTCCCTTGTATGGCCGTGGCCCCACCCCCAGCGTGCCTGGCGTCCTCCCATCACTTCCGGGTGATGTGCGTGCGGCGTGCGTGCGCTTCACGAATGAGCGCACAAGACGCCAGGTGGGAGCCCCCCGCTCCCGGCGAAGATAGACTTGGCAACCCTACTTCTCACACCCTCCATTTCCCCCACCAGCAGGCATATCGCAATAGTCACTTTGGTGATCACCATACTACCAATTTTACAAAATCAGCAAAAAGCCTGCTTGGGGGGGGGGGGCATGAGGCAAAAGCATGGAGAAAAATCCCTGTGCAGAGGATTGAAGAGAAGAGATTGGATTTATACCCTGCCCTTCACTACCTGAAGGATTCTCAGAGCAGCTTACAATATCCTTTCCCTTCCCTTCCCCACAACAGACACTCTTTGAGGTAGGTGGGGCTGAGAGAGCTCTTTCGAGAACTGCTCTTTCCAGAAAAGCTCTGAGAGAACTTTGACTGGCCCAAGGTTATGCCAGCAGCTGCATGTGGAGGAGTGGGGAATCAAACCCAGTTCTCTCAGATTCAAGTCCACTCTCCTAACCACTACACCAAACTGGCTCTCTGTTTTTACATTCACAGCAGCTATGAAAGCAAAATGGGGAATTTCCCCACATGGAATCAGCTTGTATATAAATAATACTGCTTGACACTGCATTACCTTAAGTGTTAAGAGTCCTGAAGGATGCACTCTTACTTTAAAAAAATTGGTGGGCCACTTTGTAAAAAAAAGCAGAGCAGAGCAAGGTTCACCCACCACTGATGCAAACACACCCTAACAGTGCTTCAAGACGGAGGGTTCTGCCAAAGATGAGCACACAGAATCAATGGAATTTAGCACATCAAAGACCCACACAACCCACATGGGGCTCTGCCTGTTCCCATGCTGCTTGTGCAAACAGACTACCAAGGTCATCCTGGATAAAACGTCAACTATAGTGCCAACCCCAGAGCTAATTGGCATTTCTTTCTGATATCACTTTTCATCCCACCTCATATTTGGCACTCCAGTTGACAGAGCAAGCAGCCATCATGAGGAGCCCTTGGGTGCCTAGCACCTACAAACCATGGGGAAAGGGGGAGGGGACACTGATCTCTGGCCCTCTGTTCTCCATCCATCACCCAGTTCCTATAACGTCAGCATCCTTCTCTGGTACCAGGGGGGCTTAATCAGCACTTAAAGGTCATCATGTGCAGGGAAACAAACATTCCAGTAAAAAACCTGAGCGCAAGGAGACCATGTTTCTCAGTGACTCATGAAATGCCAAGCAGAGTTCATTCAGAAAAGCCAGGCATGCTCCGTTGCCTTAGGCTGCGCATCTGTGAACTGCTGCACTTGGGGCTGCTGACAAGGACCCAGATGTTCCAGCAACCAGATGCGTCACAAAAGCATCACTCCTGCTGGAACACCTCCTGAGCCAGCTCAATAAGCAAGACTGTGTGCCGGCAAAGACCAAGCCAAAGGATCAGAGGGGAGACTCATGGAAAACGTCACAGGAAATGTGGCACCATTTGCCCTCTGGATGACCCAGCCAGACAGCAGCCTCTGGGAGCCTCTTGTGGAAAATGCCCTTTACACTTCTAAATCCAGCTAGAAAAGCCATCACTCTTTACAGTGTCGGAGGCTGTAGCAAAGGCCAGGAACCACCTGTTGTCGTCCCCCCCCCACCTTTCTGTCAGGCCTGGCTGCAGCACAGCCTCAGGATAAGATACTAACACTTAAGCCACACACGGGTTGGCAGACAAAGGGTGTCCCCCGCTGCTTGCCCCTTTGGGCTCGCACTCATCTGGGTGCTGTCAGTCACAAGCCCCCCCCCCCCCCCTCACAAGCAAGCAGACACATTTGGACAGGACTTGTGCGGAAGGGCTGGACTGCGGTGTACCCGGATAATTCCCCGAGAAGGCAAATGTGCCGGCATAAATTTCTGCAATGCTATTCACACCTTCCAGATCACGGCTGGGTTTCTGGTGTGCTTCTACTGCTTTCCCTGCCTTGATTTCAAAATCCTGTTCCTGGCATTTGTTCCCCGCTACCAGCTGGAGCACATAGGCACGCCTAGAGCATGTTTGCCATGTTCCCCATCTGCCTTCTCCCAGTTTGCTGGTGCTTCTGTGAAGAGCCAGGTCCGTTATCCCAGCTCTACTCTTCCTTACAACCCAGCCATGTTAATGCCATCCACAGCCCTAGAAGAGCGCTGACCGCTGTACACCAATTAGAAATCCTGCATTCAGCTCTCTGGCTGTTGCCTCAGCTGCAGTGGTACATTTGCAGACTTAGGCAGTGGGGAAAGAGCAGGTAGGACCACCTGCAATCAGTCCCTCCCCCCAGAAAAGGATTCATTAATGCAGAAGATTACAATGATTCTATTTACATACGGAATTTATATGCCACTTCTCCAGAGTCCCGCTCAAGGTGTCTCACAAGTACAGACAATAACATAAAGCCATAAGTATAACAACCTAGAAATCAATATTAGAAACATGTCGATGAAAACAAGCCATCAGCATAAAAACAGCATAAAACATACGCAGGTGGGACGGGCAGTTGCTTCTCTTCCTTGAATCAGTTCCCCTTTGTTCTTGGCGATGTTTTGGGGAGGCTCCATATCCTATCTTCAAGACGAACCAGAGTTCAGGCCTCCATTGTGGTGAGTTTAGTACAGGGAAAGCTAGAGCTGCCAGCTCTGGGTTGGAAAATACCTGGAGGTTTTGGGGGTGGTGTAGTGTATTCAACTGCATGTATGTAAACTCACACATTCATACACCATGTAAAGCTTTGTCCTGGGCAAGGATCCTAATCCTTCCAATCCCATTGGTAGCCCAGGAAGAACCATCCAATCACCTACCATCCAGTTCCATGAGAGGGAACGCTTGTGATTGGACTTTATTGTTACAACCTGATTGGTTGTTATTGTATAATAGGGCGTGGCTATATTAGCCGGGAGAGTTTAAAAGAAGAACAGCTTCGATGCTAAAGCTGTTCTGGCTGTTCATGTTGATCTGTTTGGAGTTGAGTTACGAGTTGCTGAATAAAGCTGATCTTTTGCTGAAATCACTCTCTGACTCTTTGTTAAGTAACCGACTTAACAGGTGGAGCCTGAGGAGGGCGGGGTTTGGGGAGGGGAGGGCCTTCAATGAAGTATAAAGCCATAGAGCCCGCCTTCCAGAACAGCCATTTTCTCCAGGTGAACTGATCTGTCACCTGGAGATCAGTTGTAATCCCAGGACATCTCCAGCCAGTGCCTGGAGGTTGGCAACCCTGGTGATAGCTTTGAGAGGATGCTAAGAAGAGACAGTTGTAACCCTGGCCATTACGACTGCCACCTTCCAGGTGGAGCCTGGACTTCTCCCAGAATTACAACTGATCTCCAGTCTGCAGGCGTCAATTCGCTTGGAGGAAAAGCTTCAAAGGGGTGGACTGACTCTGTGGCAGCACATCCCTGATGAGCTCCCCCCCCTTCCCAAACTCTGCCCCCAAACTGCCTGGGATTTCCCAGCACAGGGTTGGCACAGAACCTCCATGTGGCCATGATAAAGATATTTGTACTATACCAAGATTTCAGGCCATGAAGTCAAAACAATAATTCTAGTGATACCCTCTTAGGCCTGAATCCAAGAGGGCTGATGTATAGCCATTCAATTAGATATCTAGGAAATGGCCCATGGTGGTTGGGGGTGGGGAGAGAAAAGAAATGAATGATCCTTCCCCTACACTGCTGGTTGTCTGCCTACAGGCTGGAAAGAGTATTCATCACATGGACACCAGCTGAGAAGTTAATTATTCCTTTGCTGGGAAGAAGCAGAGGTATCCTGGTGACAAACAGCTCTCTTGAATTCACTTCATCACCTCTCCCTGCAACCCAGCATCCCCATCCTTGGGCGGGGGAGGGGTGGAGCTTGGACCCATCCAGTCCCTCACAACCTATTCAGCAGCCATATAACAGGAGCCACCGCACACATAATTAGAGCCCGAGGCTGAAGAGGATGGTTCCGGTTCCATAACAGTGCTGAAAGCGGTGTGACAGAGAGGCTTCGGACACATGATGCACAAGCTGCGACCCAGTAGCATCTGTACACCAGCTTGGGGAGTGCTTAAGAAAACCTAAAAAGCCAGCTTTTCCAGTGAGGAGAACAGGACAAAAGAAACATGTCCATGTGGGTACATCATAGGAAACAATGGCACTTTCATGCAACTTAACTTCTCTTTTTTAAAAAACCCTACAATCTCTATCCATTCCGAAGCCTGGCAGCTGAGAAAACGGCTGGGGGAAGAGGGCAGCTGCGACGCAAAAGATTAACGTTTCTTATCAGAACCACAGATGTTAATTTGTTCCTCGTTTATTTGAAAGCTGTGTAATAGGCTGGCTAAATAATTGAGCTGTGAATCAAGACGTCTCCCTGTCTGAATCTTGCCCCTGCCATGATGTACTCTTTAGGTAGTGCCACACAAATTGCATACTCAGCCTCTCTTCTGCAAGGTGGGGGGTAACAATGCTGACTTCCCTGACAGGACAAAGTGCTAGATAAATGCAAAGCCCTAATCTATTGTTTCTATATATATATTGCTCAGGTGAAATGTCCGGGCACTTGGGCATCACTCAGTACAAGTGTGGTTTCTCCTGTATATTGAAGATGCAGGGCCAGCATGGGGCTGTGGTCAGAGAACTGGACCAGGATCTGGATGATCCAGGTTCAAATCCCTGGCATGCCGTGAAGTTTTGCAGGGTGACCTTGGCTCAGTCAGACTCTCTCAGCCACACTACAGGGCTGTTGTGAAGATAAAATGGGAAATGGAGAGCTTTGTAGGCTGCATTGAGCTCCTTGACAGAAGGGCAAGATATACTACATGTCCTAGATAGCATTTTGGTCTGTACGTGCACCCTTGGAACCAATGGCAAACATGCAGGACTACTTCCCAGAGGACTGCAGCCCAAATGACTTGCGGGGGAAGACCTCGTGTTTATTGGCAATCAACCTGTCTCCATGAAGAGTCTTTGCAGACTTAGATTCCCAGATCCAGGGTGGGGAATTCCTAGAGATTTAGGGGTGGAGTGTGGGGAAGGAAGGGACTTCAGTGGACGATAATGCCATAGAGTCCAGCTTCCAAAGCAGCCCTTTTCTCCAGTGGAATTGATGCCCGTAGTCTGAAGATCAATTTTGATTCCAGGGGAATCTCCAGGCCCCACCTGGAGGTTGGCAGCCCTATGCAGGCAAGAGGCTGCTGTTGCATTCAGCTGAAAATGTAGCCCTTCTGTACCAAACTAGCATCCATGCAGGGCCCTCTCTGGACTGGTCTCTTTCACCAAGCATCTCAGTCGCCCTGAAACATTCAGGCAACCTTCTGGGTCCAGTGCCTTTCTCCATTAAAACCGGCCTATTTAAAGTTCCTATTAGCCAGGCATTTAACTTGGTCCTACCTTAACTGCATGTCTTAAGTACGGAGATTTCTTGACACTCAGCCCCAGGAAAGAGGGAGCAAAAACCCCATGTGCGCTTAATATTCACAACAATCCAAATACAATTTTAGTAACTTTTTATTTTTAGAGATCTGGTTTAAAGCACAGCAGAAACTGTGTGGGTTGAAACACAAGAAAAGGCAACTGCCCAACATCCTGTACCAGCCAAACACCACCTAGCTTTATTGCTGCTTCTCTCACACACACCCTTCTCTGCTGCCATAGAGGATGACCAAGCATTTCACCCTGATACAGGCAGAAAGTAGACCTTTTGCACCTGTGGGGCCTTTAAATTTACTCTGCCCCCCCTCCAAATCATAGGTCAGTTCAAAGCTGTCATGCTGGTAACAAGTTAATGTACTCAGCAGCCACACTCTTATAGCTTGTGTGTGTCATGTGCCCTCAAGTTGCTTTCAATTTATGATGACCCTGTGAATTAATGACCTGCAGAATGTCCAGTCATTAATTAACAGCCTTGCTTAGGTCTTGCAAACTGAGGGCCATGGCTTCCTTTACCAAGTCAATCTTTTAGTCTAATGAACTGTATTTGTAATGTTTTAGCTTAATGAACTGTAACCATGTAAATATAGGAACCATAACGTCAGCTGAGGTAGGCACAGGGTCACCTATTAGGGATCACTTTTTTGTGTAATGTTTGCCTAGCCTCTGTAAGATCTGCATCTTCTCTGACGATCGCCCCCGAGCCTGTGGAATGGTTTGTCAGAGGAGGTACAAAGTATCGGAAGTTGCACAAAGCAGCTTTATACCTGCACACCTGGAAATTCATTTGGATATGTTGCTTATCTGATTTCAGATGGTACGAGGTTGGGGATGGCTCATGTTGGGTTTTGAAGCAGAGGCTATTTTTTAAAAAAAAATAAGAGTAAGGATTTAGATTTTAGTCAGCCTGATACATATATTATGTGGCGGCTTTACGTTGAGTGCTTTTATGTTATGGTTGGATGCTTTTAATAGAGAAATCTTAATCTTTAATATGGTTCACTTTGAATTCATTACTTGTCAGATGCTTCATGGCTTTAAGAAATAAATAAATAAATCTTTAAATAAATCATACTCTTTATTAGGCAGCTAAAGAATTAGCTGCTGTAATCAATAAGGAACTTTCAGCTACAAATTTTAATTTGTTGACCAGATTCCAATGCTGCAGGCCACAGTGCTTACACAAGCAAGTGTTTCGGTCAGCAACCAAACCAAGTTCCATACCTCACAAATAAAGGCCATTCTCATGCCACACAGGATGCAAGATCAACCCAGATCGTGCATTTATGTGTGTGAGAGAGGATCAATGATCCCAAGCAAAGATCCCTGGTTAGTACAGAAGAATGTTCCAATAATATAAAATGACTTCATATTTGCAAGCCTTCAGAACACACAAAATGGTTCAAAATTGTTTTGTTCTTCTTATTGTGTCCAAAGTCACAATGAAGAAGATACATACCCAGCTGCCCTGAATGGGTCTGGGAGCCAGGGCAATCTGTCCCAGGGGAGGCAGTGCTCTTCCAGCACACAGACACACAGGGAGACAGACTCTCTTCACCTTCCAATGCAGCTCCATCAGAAACTGCTATCTCAAGTAACATGAGCTCCTTCCATGTGGCCTTGGGCAGTTTTACTTAATCCGAACTTTTAATATATTACGTACCATAAATGTCATAGAGCAGTGGCTAAGACTGAATGCTAAAAGGTGCCTAGCTCAAGTCCCAGCTTGGCCATAAGTTTTACCAGGTAGACATCTACAAACCTCAAGGCTCCATTTTGTCACCAGTGCTCTTCAGTATTTACATGAGGCCACTAAATAAGACAGTCCAGAGCTTAAGGGTTGGATGTCATTATTATATAGATTTCATCTCTGTATCTCATTATGTAAGACTTCACTTGTGTTCATCTCAACTCTGAACCAAACCATTGAAAAGAAATAGCTTTGTTTGTGTCCAATATTCAAGAAAAAAAGTCAATTTTTTTGAAGAGAGGAAAATTCCTTCTCATTCTTAAATGTAGAATTCTGTAACTCTATCCATTTCTCCATTTTGTCTATCCATGGCTACTAACCATGGTGACTGAGGGGAATTTCCACATTCAGAGGCACTAAATCTCTAAATCCCAGAGCCAGGAGACAACATTAGGGGAAGGCCTTGGCCTCTATGCCCTGTTGCTAGCCCTCCAGAGGAACGGATTGGCCACTATGTGAGTCAGAATGTTGGACTAGATGGACCATAGGACTGATCCAACAAGGCTCCTCTTATTTATTACTAGCCTGATACCCGTGCTTCGCTATGGTATTTAAGGTCAGTAAATCCAGTTATAATACTGATGATGTGAAATTTGAAATGTGACATTTGTTGTAGGAATTCTAACAGAGAAGATTGTAGTGTAAGAAATGAAGTGAGACCTACGTACTTTTTTCTCTCTACTGAAGGACCTCTCTCTAGACCACATTGGTGGTTCTGCCCTCAGGTGCTGGGATCACCAGGCTGCTTGATGAGCTCACTCTGGAGCAGCCACATAGAACTGTCCATTTAAGAAGCAGTTATCCGTTAAGACAACTCCTGCTACCTTCCACAAAAGTGATGGCCTCTACTTGTGTTCCTGGATTGTTTTGCTCATATGGAGAATGCGTTGTTCTGAGCACCTCAGGGTGATCTTGCTGGTACTTGGCCTGTGCAGCTCAGTGCACTGCAGGAGTACTATGTGCAAATGTCTTTGCCGCATTCCAAAGTTGCCTCCTCCTTGTAGCGTTGGTGTACCTGGCTCGACGTTTGCCAGGAGCTTTCTTGGGGGCAGTAAGAGGTGAGAGGTGTGAGGGGGAGTTGGTGTGAGGGAGTGGTGATGTGGTGGACATTCCTTCAGGTTCATGAGGGAGGCACACATCGAAATGGCTTCCAGAAATGTCCTTTACTATCTCCCCATAAACTCCTCTCCTACACCTGACAGGCAGCTGCCTGTCCAGTGCAGGAGGGGGAGGGGAGAGCAGTATTAGAAGCCACTGTGGAGGCGGGGCCGGCAGGATCACTAAGGCATTACTGCTGGGGCGGGCTCCCTCATGGCTTTAAACACCCTGCAACCACTGCTGCACCTGACAGACAACCGCCTGGTAGGTGTAGGAGGTGGGGGGAGTGTGTTGGAAGCCATCCCACCTCCTCTCCTACACCTGAGGCTGGCCCAAGGTGTAGGAGGTGGTGGGAGTGTGTTGGAAGACATCAGAGAATGGTTGTTGGCCACTCCTGATTTCCTCAACTGTCATTAGCTCTCTACAGTCCCCTGTTGTTTTTTTTACCTCAGAACACTGTGCTCTGCAGAGAGTGGGGGGTGTAGGGAGGCAGCTGCCTGGCAGCTGCATAGGAATCAATGGGGGGAGCACATTTTACCCCTTTTTGACCCACTTAGGGGTCGAATTTCTAAAAATCCCTTCTTAGTGAGCACCTACACCATGGTAGGAGTGTTCTTCCCGAATTTGGTGTCTTTAGGTCAAGCAGTTTGGCCTGGGTGTTGATTTTACAGTGAGGGGACTTTCAGATAGATAGATAGATAGATAGATAGATAGATAGATAGATAGATAGATAGATAGATAGATAGATAGATAGATAGATTAGATTAGATTAGATAGATTAGATTTAGATTAGATTAGATAAGATTAGATAGATTAGATAGATTAGATAGATTAGATAGATTAGATAGATTAGATAGATTAGATAGATAGAGTTTCTAACTGCCCTATCCCCGCAAGCAGAGCTCAGGGTGGGCTACAACAGATATATATAAAACAGTTAAAACAATTAAACCACAATTCTAATTATTTCTTTTACAACTATTACAACTATTTCTTTTACAACTATTGCAACTATTTCTTTTCAATTATGTCATATCTAATAAATGTACAATACAATGGGATTTCATTTAAAAATTTACTTCAGAGCTGAGATGGACAAAATTACAATTATGTTCTTATGTAATATCCAAAATGTTATTGAGCCACTCTTGAAATTACAGAAATGGTGGAATTCTTCCAGTACTTTGCCCAGATTATCTAAGCAGCTATTAAGAAGTTAGTTCTCAAAAGCTTAATATTAAATTTCATATCAAGATAATGAAACAAACAATGGATCCCGTGGCCATGTCAACACCAGTAATTTCTTGAATGATCAAAGTAACTCATGATGACCAAAACTTGTATGTGTCTGGACACTTCCACCAAAGATGAAAAAAGTCCACTCCTAGTGCAGAACATTGCATTGGGCTTCCCTTAACCAACCACTAATATGAAAATTTAATATCTTATATATGCTGGTCCACTATTAGAAACATCATGGACCAAACCCAGCTTTTGTGTGCTGGAATGTGTGAAAAGGTATATTCAAGGTGCAGGTTATATTCTATATGGCTTAGGTCACACATATCTCTTCCTATATGTCTCCCGTATACAAATTAATGGTTCTTCCATTGCCATCTTCCTCTTGTTTCCCCACTTAAAGGTGTCTGCTTGACATCTACTAAAGCCTGGTCCTTTACAGTAGTAGCTGCCTACCACCTCATGGAAGCAGATAAGGGGAGTGCCATCTTTAGATGTATTCAGGAGGTGCTGTAAGACCATTTTATTTGTGTAGGGGTTCAATGGGGCTTAAGCCGCAAGCATTACCTTGGAGAGATGGTATAATGGGGTTTTATGTCATTGTGTCTGGTTTTAATTTAAAATGGAAGCTACCCTGAGCTGCAAGGGAAAAGAAGGAGAAGAGAGGAAGAGATTGGATTTATACCTTGCCCTTCACTCAGAGTGCCTTATAACTCCTTTCCCTTCCCCTCCCCACAACAGACACCCTGTGAGGTAGATGGGGCTGAGAGAGCTCTTTCAAGAACTGTCCTTGAGAGAACAGCTCTGACAGAACTATGGCTTGCCCAAGGTCATCCAGCAGCTGCAAGTGGAGGAGTGGGGAATCAAACCCGGTTCTCCCAGATTAGAGTCCACGCACTTATCCACTACACCAAACTGGCAAAAGGGAAGTATAAATATTTTAATTAATAAATAAGCCTCAATACCCCAATGTTGACACCCTCATTTCTCCATTTCCCTCCCCCCAACACACACTGGTGGCCGGGGGGATCTGGCAACCTTAGTTCATGGATAATCACTCTGTCTAATAGCGGCCTTGACTATCATGTGCCTGTCTCTAATACATAGACAGACAAGGCAAAGATAAGACTTTTGCATACGCAGAATGTAGAAAAGATTTAACTTGTAAATTAAAAAAGAGACAGTCTTCTCCGAAACAGGGCTACTCTGGCCCCAAGCACGGGGCAGTGGATTCACGATGCTCACTGTCATGGTGCTTGCTGTTAGCGTGCAGAGCAGGCACATAGGCAGGTGGGGTGTTCACTGCCAGTATGGCGGATGGGTGGGATGGGATACTTGCCACCACCACAGCTAACCAGCTGCCTAAACCCTGTGAGAGTCTACTCACCTCTTACTCCTTTCCCTCTCCATTGGAGGGGGAGCATGGGTAGGCCAGGGGACAGTTCCCTTGCCTCCCAGCCCACCCTTGATTGGATGCAGTAGGGGAATGGGTGTCTCAAAGGCACCTGCTAGCCTGTGGAGTGCCCCAAGGGGTGGTGTTTTTCCCCATGTTATTTAACATCTACATGTGTCCCCTTGCCCAGATTGCCCAAAGGCATGGGCTGGGGTGTCACCAATATGCGGATGACACCCAGCTCTATCTGTTGTTGGGCAACTAGTCAGACTCCTGCCCAGACGATCTGGACTTGGAGATGCAAGTCGTGGCTGGGTGGCTTACACTGAGCCGACAGAAATTGAATCCGATGAAGATGGAGGTCCTATGCTTGAGTCGGAGTGGGCTGAGGGTAGGGATCCCACTCCCAACCTTCGATGGGGTGCTGTTGGTGCCAGCGTCAAAGGTTAGGAGTTTGGGAGTGCTCTTGGACACCTACCTTACGATGGAGGCCCAAGTAACAGCCACTGTGAAGTCAGCCTTTTACCATCTTTGGCTGATTAAGCAGTTGGTTCCCTTCTTCGAACACAATGACCTGGCGTCAGTGATCCATGCAATGGTCACCTCGAGATTGGATTACTGTAATGCCCTCTACATGGGGCTGCCCTTGCCCCAAATTCGGAAGCTGCAGCTGGTGCAGAATTCGGCAGCCAGGCTGTTGTTGGGTCTCCCTATGCGGGAACACATCCAGCCTGCACTAAGAGCACTGCACTGGCTGCCTATAGTGTACCGAATTCAGTTCAAGGTGCTGTTACTTACTTTTAAAGCCTTTTATGGCCAGGGACCTATGTACCTAAGGGACTGCCTTTCCCCATATGTCCCCCAGCGAGCACTGCGATCTGGTTCCCAAAACCGCCTGGTTCTTCCAGGCCCCAGAGAAGCCAGGCTTGCAGCAACGAGGGCCAGGGCCTTCTCAGTGGCAGCTCCACACTGGTGGAATTAGCTCCCAGAAGACATCAGGGCCCTGTGGGACCTTTTACAGTTCCACAGGGCCTGTAAAACAGCTCTTCCACCAGGCGTTCGACTAAGGAACCGCACCCACCCATCTGAGGCCCTGGCCCCAATACCATCAACAACAACAATATCACTAACATCGATATTACATTGACAGAATAGCCGCTGACAAGATCCAGACCATGCGCTTAACAGACTGTCGGATTCTCCCCATCCTTACAACGCCATTGCTAGCATTTTATGTACTGTTTTAGATTTAACTTATTCTAATTTTATTCAAGAAATTGTTTTACCTGCTGTAATTGTGTGAGCCGCCCTGAGCCTGCTGTGGCGGAGAGGGCAGGATAAAAGCCAAAATAAATGAATAAATACAATGCAGGCCCAGCTACTCCCTAGAGGTGCTGCTGCCCCCCCCCCTTGCTCCAGAGAAGCCTGCAGCAGAGACATTGTGGCAGCTGAGCAGCTGAGCAGTCAGGGGCCCTCCATGGAGTCCCCTAGTGTGGCACCCAAGGCAGCTGCCCCAGTTGTCTCATGGCTAAGAAGATCACCCCTGACTAGAGGCTCCAAAGGTGAGGGTGGCAGGCAGTGTTCCCTCTAAGCTGTGGAGTCTTGTGAGCAAAAATTCTACTTTGTGAGCTACTGGAATTAAAGTTGTGAGCGAGCGATTTGGCTACTGCATAAATTAGTTTGCTCTGGAGCCCTCCTTCCTGAGCTGAGACAGAAATGTGTGAGCTGGAGGCTACAAAACTATGAGCTAGCTCACACTAACTCAGCTTAGAGGGAACACTGCCTGTGAGGTAAGTGGGGCTGAGAGAGCTCGTGACAGAAACTGCTCTTTTTCAAGGACACTGGCAGGTATTACTTACCACCAATGTTCCCTCTAAGCTGTGGAGTCTTGTGAGCAAAAATTCTACTTTGTGAGCTACTGGAATTAAAGTTGTGAGCGAGCGATTTGGCTACTGCATAAATTAGTTTGCTCTGGAGCCGTCCTTCCTGAGCTAAGACAAAAATGTGTGAGCCGGAGGCTTACCACTGGGCTATGTACTAATTGTTACTTCAGTCAGCTATCCCTTAATAAAATGATTACAGAAAGAATTTAAAGTATGCCAAACAATAATCCCTACATAAATTAGCAGCATAATGGCTTGTCTATAATGATTTGTTTCTGATAGCTTGTTTTTAATATTGTGCCATTGTCTTAATTGTAAACCACCTCAAATGGGACTTTGAAGAGGTAGCATGAAAGTACACTAAAATCAATCAATCAATTTCCTTTATTTCCTCCTCCCCCAATGTTTACACTTCTTCTGGGCAAAGACTTTGATGTAAAAATATCCTCTTGGGTTACAGTTTCAAAAAATAGGACCTTATCCCAGGTTAAACATCATCTCCTTAGATCCGACTCTCTGGATTCCACGATTCTGGGCTAGGTGTCTGGGACACTGCCTTCTTCAAAAGACTGAGTTTGAGCACCTTTATGCAAAAACATTTCGCTGTGCATTCAAACGTCACCCTTTCTTCTTTCAAAGAAGGAGTCCTAAAATCCATCACAAGATTAGCCCCAGGACACAGGAACTGATTGAGCTGTTTATGCTGCATCAGCTCATCCATCCATTTAGCTTTTCAGTAGGACACACATGACTACCATTGGCATGTGCAGACAGGTGAGCTAATAAACATTTTTGTAGACTTTTACTGAATTGTTTAACAGGCTGGAGGGCTTTGTGCCAGCACTGGGGAAGGCCCATGGCTTAGTGAAAGACTGGGTTGCCAACCTACAGGTGGTGACTGGAGATCTCGTGACAGAGATCAGCTCACCTGGAGAAAATTACCCTTTTGAAGGTAGACTCTATGGCATTATATTCCACTGAAGTCCCCCTCCCCCAACCCCTTCAGGCTCCACCCCCAAAATCTCCAGGTATTTCCCAACCCAGAGCTGGCAACCCTCATAACAGAGCATCTGGGTGGCATGCAGAAAATTACAGGTTCAGTCCCCAGCATCTCCAGTTAAAACAATAAGGCTGTAAGTGATGTGAAAGACTTGAGACCCTGGACAAACACTACCAGTAAGAATGCATATACATGCACAAACTTTCTTGTAACAAGGAATCAACACACATTAACTTTACAAATGAAATGGAGAACCAGTACCTGGAGGAATGCAGGGTTTAAAATCCCACATTCATTGGAACATGCCTTGAATATAACATGAAAATTACTCAATGCATGCCAAAGCATGTATGAAGAAAGATCATGGGTACACTGTACATTGACTTTACATGTGTTCACTGTAATTTGTGAATAGGGCTAAAAGTCAGCTTCATGTGTCCATGAGCGTACAATCATGATTTTTTGTTTTTACTGACTAATCACAGCTGACTTATGGCAACCCTATAGGATTTTCAAGGAAAAAGATGTCCAGAGGTGATTTGCCACTGCCTGGTTCCATGTCACAACCTGGTATTCCTTGGTGGTCTCCCATCCAAACACTAGCCGGGTCCAACCCTGCTTAGCTTCCAAGATCTGATGAGATCCGGCTAGCACAATCATTACAGCCCAATCTAAAAGGTATGTTTCACTAGAAGCAAAAGAAAATTAAACAGCCTTCACCTACTGCTTCAAAAGTTGCTTCTACACAAGGTCAATTCCCCATGATGCACTCATTCCTGCTTTTTTTCCTGCTGTGAATGGCAGAGCGTTCACAAAGGCAATAGGATATTCACACCAAGGTATATTATCCCCTTTGGCCTGCCATGTATAAGAAGGTGCAAAATGTTGTTTCTGCTTCGGTCGAGCTGGAAGCATTTTTCCTTTGATAGTAAGATCCAGCATGGCTTTTGATCAGAGTTTGACATACAAACTGTAGGCCTGTGAAGATGAAGTCCCTCAGCATATATAGTCCACCTTTCTCACTTGGACTCAAGATGGATTACACAGTGAGTCAACACAATTTCCCGCCATAGGAATTAGGGTTGTAGAACCAACCAGAAATCTACAAACAGAACTGAAGCAAAGCATAAGTATTAACATGACATAGTAAATTATACAAAGATTACATAGTAGTATTCTAGTTTCAACAGTGGTACAGTCCCTAATAGTTTTTCCAAGTAATTCTGTGTATCACTTAGTACAGTGCAACTTTATTGCATGTGTAGAAAAAAACCCTTGAATAATTCAGTTTTTGATTGTTTGTGGAAAACCAGGAGAGGGGGAAGCTTCCTGACTTCCTCAGGCCAGCCATTCCACAAGGTGGGGGCCACAGTGGCCAAATAAACAAGCATGTAGACAACAGTGACCTGGTAGACATTATGTACCTGGACTTTCAAAAGGTTTTTGGCCAGGTACCTCACTAAAGACTCCTGAATAATCTTAGCAGTTATGGATTAAAAATTGGTTAAATGATAGGAAGCAAACAGTAGGAATCAATGGACAGTTCTCACAAAGGAAGGGGCTTCCATAAGGATCTGTATTGGGGCTGGTACTATTTAATTTATTCATAAAGGATCTAGAACTAGGGGTGAGTTTGCAGATGGCACACAATTATTCCAGATGGTAAAAACCAAGGCTGACTGTGAAGAGCTCCAAGAGGATCTCCACAAACTGGGTGAGTGGGTGTCAATGTGGCAAATGAAGTTCAGTGTTGGTAAGTGTAAAGTGATGCACACTGGGACAAAAAATCCCAACGTCAAACTTGCTGAAACTGAGGGGGGGAAATTCTCAGGGCCGTAGTGGATACCTCAATGAAAGTGTCAACCCAGTGTGCTGCAGCGGTGAAAAAGGCAAACTCTGTGTCAGGGATTATTACGAAAGGAACCAAACATAAAAGGGCTGGTATTATAATGCCCCTCTATGGTGCGGCCTCATTTGGAATATTGTGTATAGTTCTGGTCATGGTATCTCAAAAAGGACAACACAGAGCTGGAAAAAGGACAGAGGGGGGCGACCAAGATGATTAGGGGGGTTGGAGCACCTTCCCCATGAGGAAAGGCTGAGGAGCCTGGGACTTTTCAGTTCAGAAAAGAGATGACTAAGGGTGGGGCATGATAGAGGTTTACGAAATCATGCATGGGGTGGAGAGTGTTGACAAAGAGACATTTTTCTCCCTCTCCGAAAATATAAGAACTCAAGAACATCCAATGAAGCAGTAGATTCAGGACACATAAAAGGCAATACGTCTTTACACAGCGAGTGATTAGAAAGTGGAATTTGTTGCCGAAGGATGTAGTGATGGCCACAGGAATAAACAGCTTTAAAAGAAGATTAGATAGATTCATGGATGGGAGGTCTATCAGTGGCTACTGGCCATGATGACTGAGAGGAACCTCCACACTCAGAGGCACTAAACCTCTGAATCCCAGAGCCAGGAGGCAACATCAGGGAAGGTCTCAGCCTCTATGCCCCATTGTTGGCCCTTCAGAGGAACTGGTTGAGGCCACTGTGTGAGACAGGATGCTGGACTAGATGGGCCATTGGTCTGATCCAGCAGGGGTCTTCTTATGTTCTCACGTTCTTAAGGCACATGTATGGCCAGTTGTCAATATTGCCCATTTTCGGGTTGGTACCCACAGAAGACCCTGCTGCAATGAGCGAAGCTGTCATGGCGGAACATTTATTTACAAGGTTTATATCCTGCCTTTCAGCCCAGTCAAGGGCACCAAGGTGGCTAACTTAATCCGGCTTTCCAAATCATTTTCCTACTTAATTCCATTGCTGGCTTTTACTTGATTTTCTATAGGCAGGAGTGGGGGTTATTATATTTTTGTTCCCATCACCTGCTTTCCTGGGTTATGTGTCCACTCTGCAACAAGAATTTTAATAAAACAGGGACATAGTACAGAATGATCAAGATCCAGCTCAATATCACAACCAGTACATAAGTCACCTACAAATACCTGAATCCTCATTCACACAGAATGCCTTGTTCATGCATGCATGAGACTTTTTTGCTTAAAAAAGTAAAACGTTATTCTGATTCAAAATGGCTCATTCTTATATTCCATCCCAAGCAACATTCACACAAACAGGATGAACGTGGCTCAGAATTGCTTCTTAGTGCTGTGCTGTTTCTGAACTTTTACCAGAAAATGCCTGCGCTTAATAATAAAAATCCTCACATCCAGGCCTTGGTTCCTGCCGGAGCGTGCCAGAGCACCGCTCCACCAGTAAGGAGCCCAGGGGGCGGGCACATAAGCCCCGCCCCCTGCTCCCAACAGCCATCAGTCAGGCCAGAAAGAACAAGCAGTAGGCAGGTAAGTTCCCTGATCAGCCCTTCCGTCGCCTGCGGAGCCACCCCTCGCCTTTTTCAGGCCCTGCACTGGAATGCCGGGCCTGAAAAACGGCCTGTGGAGCACCCCCCACCCTCACCACCATTTCCAGGCCCTGCGCCGGAACGCTGGGCCTGAAAAACTGCCTGCCGAGCCCCCCC
>NW_015169226.1:5148-36870 GCF_001447785.1 Gekko japonicus | reverse complement strand
TTTTAGGCCCTGCACTGCAGCGCCAGGCCTGAAAAACGGCCTGTGGAGTCCCCGCCCTCGCCGCCGTTGTCAGGTGCTGGATGAGGAGAGATGGTTTCTACCCATGCATAATTTCCCCCATTAGAACCATCAGCATTGGAAGGGAAAGCAAACAGGCAAAAGATGTTTGCCTGTCCCCCCCCCTTTTCTAGGGGGGCCAATAGAAGTATGGGGAGAGCCAGGGTGGTATAACAGTTAGTGTCAGCTCTCAGCACTGTTGTATTGCCTTCAATCACAAACAGACAGATCAAGGTTCCCCCTCTCTGCTTCCTTTTTTTAATGTAAGAATACAATCTGACCATAGCAAGAGCTACTCTGTCTTTTTTCCCCAATAGCTGTCTGATGTTTAAAACAGAGAGCTTATCACCTTGTTCCCAATTCTCAACTGACTTTTGAGTAAGCAGGCTGGGCTGAGAGAGTTGCTGGAAGTCCAGGGGACGTGGGTCCATATAGACCTGCACGGGGAGGGATCAGGGCTACTGGGGCTTTTTCTGTTCCTCACCCTGACACGGGAGGGTTGCTGCTCCTTCCCATTCTGCTGTGGGAGATCTTGCCGGCAAAAAACCCCAGCCTGCACTTCAGAGCTCAGCAGGTCCACACAGGAAGTTTATAGCCCACTGAACTTTGGAGTCCAAAGAGATGAGGGGATCCTTTGCTCTCCCCCCTCCCTCCCTTTCCATCTCTCCCCTCCTCCTCTCCTTTTTTTCCTGTCTCCCCACCTCTTTCTTTCTTTCTTTCTTTCTTTCTTTCTTTCTTTCTTTCTTTCTCTCTCTCTTTCTTTCTCTCTCTCTCTCTCTTTCTTTCTCTCTCTCTCTTTCCCATATATTTACTCTCTTTCCATTTCTCCTTCCTTCCCTCCCTCCCCCTCCTCCTTTCTGCAAGCTCTGGTTCTGCTGTGTGAGTTGGTGGATGCAGACCACTGATATCCAGTCCCAGAACACCTCTGCTACTCCCAGAGGCCATCATTCCAGTGGCAGAGCACTGAGCCTATTCCCCAGGGCTGTCATTCCACTCTGCAAATTTAGAAGCTGCAGGGATTACATGATTAACATGGCTACCCCCTGCTATTTTAGTGTGTGTGTGTGGGGGAAAGGTGCATAAAGTGCTAACTGGAATAAAAAAAATGGCAGAGATAGTGACGAAATGACTAACCACTCCTTTCTCATTCCAAATCTCCCCCCACCCCCCCCCCAAGAATTTGCTGTTCTTAAAATTGGCCCTGTTCTGCTAAGTGATACCCACTGGGGCAGGCATGGATCAGTAGATATATGGGGATCTAGATTTGAGTCCAGTAGCACCTTAAAAATGAGCAAGATTTGTGAGGGTGGGGTGGTAATAAGCTTCCTTCATCAGCTACTGGAACTAAATATTTGCCCAATTGTGACAATTAGCATTTCCATGTTACTATTTTTCAGGTTGAGGAAATGACTGGGTGGGAGCTTTAATTCTCTCTCCTCCTGCAGCACAATCACAATGCAAAATTGGGCCCTGCACATTTGTGTTTTAAATGAAACAAACAAAAAACGTGCTTGGGCATTCATTTGCAGAACTCCCAGTACAGTATTAAGCAGGCTGGTTGCAGAAGCCTTTGAAAGTCCTGGGATGAAATTTGGGCCTTTAGGAAGCTAACAATCCCCTGGTTGTGTGTTTTGTTTACAGTGCCAGAACTGGATCCACACACCATTGAATAGTGGCACTATTGTTGCACATTAGCACTTGTAATGCTATTGTCCTGTCCATAAGGGGTTGGGGGGGATAGTTCAACACATGAAGCTGCCTTAAACTGAATCAGACCCTTGGTCCATCGAGGTCAGTATTGCCTACTCAGACTGGCAGCGGCTCTCCAGGGTTTCAGGGAGAGGTCTTTCACATCACCTACTACTCAGTTCTTTCAACTGGAGATGTCAGGGATTCACATTGTGACTTCCTGCATGCAAAGCAGATGCTCAACCACTGACCCACAGCCCCTCCCCACATTGTGAATTACTGGAATGACAGCACAAGAGCCAGCTATGTATAGATAAAGAAAGATCAGCAGATGGTAAGTGATATCCTGGTGGAACCTGCAAGGTCCCTGTGCTTACTAGTCACAGGCGTGTGGTGCTATGAGCTGAGTAATTTTGGCCTGGGCAAGGACTCTTGGCAGTATGCACAAAATACAACTCACTTCTCTCATCTGATATGCAAAAATCTGCAAACACTTTAGTGACTCAAGACAGGGTTTAAGTACCCTAAACCATTGAACTGCCTGAGCACTCTGTAACGCTAATTCAGATTCATCCCAGCTTCATGTATGCAGGACCAGCCCTAGTTCCAGTGGTGTCCCAGGCAAGTCCTTCCCCTTCCAATAGTTCCAACTTTTGAACACCTTTTTAAAAATGTCATGTGTATAACCCATTTCACAGTTTTGGTCCACAATCTGCAGGCATGGTTTACCGTGTGAAATAAAAAGAAAACTAGATGACAAATGAATGTTCTTTTAGAGTGGGTTTAATGCTTAATAAGCTCATCGTGTCTGAATATTTTTACAGTCACAGTCACTTGTGAGTGCACTCTGATGTATGGAAAAAGAAGTACATTTCCTTGGTGTGTTTTTTTAGAGCATTGACATAACACTGGCTACTGGCAGGTCAGTGTTGTCAGACATTCGTATGATTTGTTTCAGCTAAAGGGCCATGGCTCCATGGCAGAGCACCTGGCAGGCAGAAGGTCCCAGGTTCAATCACCAACATTTCCAGTTCAGTCAACCCTCACCCATAATAGAAGCAGCACTTGTAGCTATATGAAAGGAATTCTCTCAGTGGCCATTGTTTGTCAACAGTATTTCCAGCCTTCAAGCATTTGTTTCTGTCAGTAAAATGTAGGGGGAAGAGAGCATGTCAGGCCTGGCAGCAGCCACTGGACAACTTGACACCATGCAACTTGCATAACTCATGCAGGCCCAGCTGCTTGCTATTGCTCAGCAGTCGCTGCCCCATGAAGTGTTGTGTAGTGGTTAGTGTTCCAGACGAGGATTTGGGAGACCCAGGTTTGAATGTGAGTTGGGAAATACTCGGAGATTTTTGGGGTGGAGCCTGAGCGGTGGTGATGTCAGAGGATGTGGCATATGCAAATAAGTTATGCTAATGAGTTGTGCTAATGAGCTCCTGCACCTCTTTTCTACAAAATGACCCCTGCTCACATCTCCATGAGTTAGGAATGTCCCTTAAACAAAAATATTTGGAGAATGTTGATAAAGTCCCTAACTTTCACAGCAAGAGTACACATTTCTTGCCATGAGAAGTCCTCACCAGTGTTCCCTCTAAGCTGAGTTAGTGTGAGCTAGCTCACAGTTTTTTAGCCTCCGGCTCAGACATTTTTATCTTAGCTCAGGAAGGAGGGCTCCAGAGGAAACTAAGTTATGCAGCAGCCAAATTGCCCGCTCACAACTTTAGTGCCAGTAGCTCATAAAGTAGAATTTTTGCTCACAAGACTCCACAGCTTAGAGGGAACATTGGTCCTCACCCCTGCCCTGATCACCCCAATAATATTCTGTCTGCCTGGCCGTGGCTCTTACCGCATAGGGATCTTCACTCGGAGATATCGGTCCACAGCAATGGCCAACAGCGCCAGGATGGAGCTCTCCGTGAGGATGAGGACAGGACAGGCCACCATCAGGCAGCTGTAGAACTGTATCTGTGGCCCAATGTTGATGATGATGGCCAGCGGGATGACCAGGGCCCCCACAGCAACGTCTGCAACTGCCAGTGAGACAATAAAGTAGAAGGTGGCATCTCGCAGGGCCTGGTTCACCTTAACAGCCCAAATCACCAGGATATTCCCAGGTATGGATATAAGGGCAATCAGCACCTCTATGGTGATGTAGGCAGCCTGGAAGCCCGAGATGTTTTGCGACATGGTGTTTCAGGGTCCAACCCTTCAGCGTCCTGAAACGGTTAGAGGATGCATAAGTTTTAAGGACAAGCCACAAAAGTACACAGAACCTCTTTCTCATATAGACTAACTCCATTATTTTACATGTGGTTAATCCTTGCAAGGTTTTCCTGTATCCCACATTTCCCCACACAATTGTGGCAGAGGTTGCCCTCAGGTCACTGACTGAGCCCGTCAGTTGTCTGCTCCGGTTTAGCCCTTTTCAGTCACAACATCTTGGACACTCCAATCTCACATAATAGGAGAGGGTGCTACCCACAATACTCCTTAGAGGCACAGTCCCTGTTTTTGTGAATAGGGCAATGCTTGTATTTTTCCAGCTTCAGAATATGCAATCACAAACCCACATGAGCGCTCCTGCATACCCAAGCTGGAAAATACATGTGCTGCTCTATTCACACAAAAGGGCAAATGTGCATACCAGCAGCACTGCAGGTAGCATGCTCTCTGGTTATGCGTGACTGGATTGCCAAAAATGTACCTCTTGAAAAAGAGTTTTGCTATCCCATGCTAACCTGGATGCAGGGTGGAATGATGGAGGCAGGGACGTTGCACAGAGAATGAGAGAGGCCTGTCCCTTCTGCCAGCTTCAGATAGAGATTAGGACTTTCCTGTTACCACATTTGATCCCCATATCTCCTGTAATGTCCAAGAGAGCAGCTCTGAATGGTCACAGAACTGTCCTGCAAAAGTCCTTAAGAAAGGTTGTTGCCTTTATGTTCACAAAAATTTATTCTTGCTTCAATGAAAATACTTCAGTTCCATAAGATTCTCACAACTGAGCAAACTTCCTGAACAAGACAGGAACAACTGGGAAAACCTTTTCTCAACACTTCCATTATCTACTAGAGGTCGGTTTTAGAAGACTGCAGAAAGAAAGTGAAGACTAAAATATGCAGGTTGACAACTCATTGAACCAGCTATCTTCTCCTTCAGGCAAGTTTTAGAGTGGCTGCAAAGTGCAAATGTGCTTTCAAGAATAGTGTGGGCACGCACTGCACAAGTATTTAAGTTATTTCTCTAGGACAGACCAATCTTGTCCAAGATGGCACCAACAACATTAGAACAACCATTCTTAGAATGTCTTACATAAACCCATGGAAGGCTTGTTCTTGGAAACCTTCCTCTGCTACAGCTACTACACGAACTAGTGGTGAAAAGCCTAAAATTGGCCCTGAAATCTCACCAGATTCAGCAGTTTCAAACTGTGCAAAACTTTTTATGCATGCACAATGCAGTACTCTTTCTGAGAGCCGCTTGATGGCTTAGATTATGTGGATTTTTAAATGTTTATGTTTTGTGTCCCACAATGCAGATCTTCCTGCTACAAAGTTGTCCTTTTTTTGCATTCTTCTCAGTGCTACCCTTTGCATGAAAGCCTCATGCCAGCTGCTACCACTTTAACAAACCAATGCAAAGGCAAGGCTGTGGGGATTCAGACTTCGTTGTAACAGAGCCCCTGATCCCTACCCACACATGACTCAGCATCAAATCTGTTCCATCTCAGTTACATTTAGAAAGATGTCTCAGTGAAATCAATGGAAACAGTCTCCAAATAGTGTACTTAGAATGCATAGGTATAACAAGCAGATCAATACAACTCAACACGCGAATCAGTCTGCATTTGACCCAGATACAAAACACTTATATTGCAGACAAGGTCTGCTCACTTTAGCAAGTTTGCCTGTTGTCTCTAGTGGTCTGCACCATTTTTAGCATTACTTCTGCACTTGGCATATTTTAAAAACAGTGCTTCCCAGACTTTTCATTAAAGGATAACAGGTCTTTCTCTAGGATCCATCAATCAGTATTATCATCTGTGCCACCAATTGTCTCCTTGTTCTTTAAGATGCCCCCCCCCCCCCATACGGGGTGTCTCAGTATCCTTCTGCATCATCCCAGCAAACATTGCACAAGTGCATTTTAGCCAATGGAGTATGCATGAGTGCAAGAGCAATCCTAAACTGGTCTATTCAGAATCCTGCATTGGTCTATTCAATGAGGGTTACTCCCAGGAAAGTGTTCTTAGTACTGCACCCTCTTGCTCTCTCTCTTTTTGTGTGCATGTACTTCTACAAATGACTTTCGATATAGTACCAATAGCACAATATCTTGCCTGCACCTAATAGGAGTGGCTACTAGTAAGGCTCCCTTCACCAAGTAAAAGTAAAATCCAGCAAGCTGCGCCCTTCTGCCAGGAAATTAAAAACAAAAGAGCATATAACATGAAAATAAAATATAACAAAAAGATTTACAAACATTCAGTAAGCATAAGACATTTCTTTGACCTTATTCCACATATCAATCACACTATCAATGAATGGTGGGGAAATGAACCTAGATACATTTTGTGCCATAAGTGCTTTGATACTCATGTAGTAAAGAGAAGACATGCATATTGTGCTTCCAAAAATAAGAATAATGCAGATTTATTGTGCAAACAATAGATCTCAATGATTAGTTTAAAGTTGCTGAAAATATGAGGAGCGATTTGCAACATTGCTCTTTGCTTGGAACCATCATATGTGCCTATTGGATGGTGTCATGGGAAGTTGCACACTTTTCTTCACACCCAATGACCAGAAATGTTTTTTAATTTTTTAAAAAATGGGTGGGGGGTTACTGCACTTGAATGCAAATCCAGTTATGCCCTCATGTAGCTCTAGCTAAATAGAAAGTGAAATTGACTAGATCAAATTCTACCTGACTAGTCACTTTCACTTATATTAATTCTATATAATTAGCGGGAGCGGGCAAGTTAGACATTGGGAGCACACCCTTTCCCCCTTCCTGCAGGAGGATTTTCTCACTCCCCCTTCTCCATTATGTTTCTACATTTATAACGCCCTGGGTGCTGGATCGGGGATGGTGCCCCAGACAGAGGCAGTCAGGTGAAGTTGTTCCCGTTGTTTCAGTGAAATGATTATCCCACACATTGGCTTACAGTCAAACAAAAGCTCAAGCTACAATAAACCAACTAGTCTTTAAAGATACCACACCACCTTTGATTTTTCAGCTGCCTTTTATATTTCTTTTGACATTTTCCTCCCATTTGGGTTTGCTTTTTAGCCAATGATAACACAGCATTTCTAAGGACTGTTATGATCTTGCTGTAAGAGGGCACATAAACGGCACTTTGCAGGTCAGAGAAGAAACTCCCTCCACGATAATGCCCACCGCCTGACCTCTGTACTTACTTTGCCTTACCATTCTCCCCCACTGACTTCCGACTGCCTCTCCGGCTATTCTCTCCTCACCTGCGCGCTTCCCAGCCCAAAAGACATAACGAATTCTTTTCACGCTCAAGAGGGCTCATTTCAACAACAGAGACTGCCCCTCCTCGCGGTGACGGCCTCACTGAATGAGATTTCTGCTCTGCTGCTTGTCTACCTCTCCTGGCTCCTGGGCTGAATTCCGCTCATTCAAGAGTCACCCCTGCAGAGAGGCAGCCCCATACAAATGGCCCGAGGCTGCCCCCAAACGAGCAAAGAGCTGCAAGATTCAGACTCACGTTGTCCTACCGAGGGTCCAGGACTACTGTTTTCTCCTCCAAGCAAACACTTCACACCCAGGAGGACGACCAGGCTGAGGAAGCGCGGGTACCATTCTGCTTCGCGGTGCCTCATGAGTCAGACCCCCGGGTCTCCGGGCATCCTGGAGGCTCTGCCTGCCCTGCCCTCTCCGGAGCAAGAACTTTGGCTCCTTAATTGCAGCCAGCACTTATTTCCCTGCGGTGAATCTTCACTCTGATGCAGGCGGCTGTCATCCCTGAGCCTGCTTTCCTCCTGCAGATTCTAACTGCCTTTCAGGCTATCACATGGTCCAGCACACTGCACCGTACCCTTTGCCTGCAATGTTTTAAAGAGGTAGTGGCCCGTTTTTCCCCCTCTGTCTCTCTTTTAGTTCTCTGAACCGCAACGACATGCTGCGCCAGGCAGGCAGAACCCCATGGGAGAATGCGACTCTCCCCTCCGTGTCCCAGAGAGCTGAAATCCTCTGCCCGACTGCCGGCCCGCCCGGTACCTGGTCACAGTGCTTGATTTCTACTTTTTTAACAAGGAAAGGCTGCTGAGACTCAAGCCTGCAGGGAAGACAAGAAGACTCTCCACCTTAATCTGGAGAGGGTGGGAACACATCGCAGCCACTCAGTACCAGGGAAAGAGATTCTGCACATGTTCAGACACACTTTTGTTTGATTTTGGTCTGCATATTCCAAGACTCAGCCTATGGCTGGGGGTGGGGAAGATTTCAGAGCTCAGTTATGGCAAAAGAGTTAGGCTAACTAGAACCCCTTCCTTGGATTCGTAGGCTGGAGAAAGTGTTGGAAAAGGCAGTGTCTGGTGAACAAAGAAGAGAAGGCGGCCCTGCAGGGGACAGCAAGAAGACAATTAGATGGGATAGTGAGGTCAGCACCTTCTCCCCTGTCATTCCTTGCCTGTCTCCCGATTGCTAATTTCCCCCTTCTTCTTGGAAGTGCCACACTCAGTCTTACTCTCTCTCAGCCAGTGATGTAGTTAGGAACCTACCTCTGCCTCTTCTTTTTCCTATCAACTATATTAATTCCTAAATAAACTTTTATCTACTCTTTAATCAGGTTGTGCACCTTTGCTGTGTTAATTACTCTGCCAACAGAAAGAGGCATGTAGATGGGGGGGGGGGAGATAGGGGAAGGAAACAGGGTGAGCCAAATATCAGAACTGAACCCAGACCACACTAACACATCACAAAGAAAGCCAAAATGAGAAGCAGATCTGTGCCCCAAATAGTATGCTCTACAAAACTAGTCAGATCAGTTCAGCAAACCAGTCTAGGATTAGGTGGACAAATTTGGGGTTTTGAATGGGGTTGCACTCCTCCTTAAGGATCAGGGTCACAGTCTGGGGGTGTTCAGGGATCCAGATCAGCTGCTCGCAAGCAAGGTTGCAAAGGTGGCCAGGAATAGTTTTTATTACTCTGTGCTGGGCAGCCTTTGAACAATGCCGAGAGGCCACAACTGGTGCAGAACCTGTTTTGCAGCTAGAGTCCTAAAGGAAGACCAGTCCAGTAGCTCCACTATTATAAGCAGCTACACTTCTCTCCAACTTATTTCCAGCCTCATTTCAAAATGCAGAGCTCTACTTTTAGAGCTCTAAATGGCCAAGGACTGGGGGGGGGGGGGGGGTGTCCTGAAGAATGGCTTCCAGTGGCATGGACATCCCCTGGGTCTTCTGCTGTGCTCTGCATGGTCACTACAGTGGGGGTGGGGTGATTGGGAGGCTCATGGTGGGCCCTTTCACATATTGCCCTCAGATTATAGAAATCACTGACCAAGGAGACCAGCCTGTCCCTTCCCTTCTAGCTTTTTTTGACATTTGCTTACATTATTTATATTCTGGAAAGTATTAGAGGGGTGTAATGTACACTGTTCCCTCTAAGCTGAGTTAGTGTGAGCTACCTCACAGTTTTTTAGCCTCCAGCTCACACATTTCTGTCTTAGCTCAGGAAGGATGGCTCCAGAGCAAACTAATTTATGCAGCAGCCAAATCGCTCGCTCACAACTTCAATGCCAGCAGCTCACAAAGTAGAATTTCTGCTCACAAGACTCCACAGCTTAGAGGGAGCATTTTGTTGCTGCTTTTTGTTGTCTTTGGCCACTTCCACAGAGCAAGGTTTCTCCACATTTAATGGTTTTTATATTATTTTTAAATCCCGCTTTTCTCCCTGATCAGGGATCTAGAATGGCTTTTCATATCACCCTCCCCTCCTCCACTCAATCCTCACAACAACAGCCTTGTGAGAGTAGGTCAGGCTGAGAGACTGTGATGGTCCCAAGGTCACACAGGGCCGGCAGGCTTTCATGACAGAGCAAGGATTTGTACCCAGTCATCCTAGGTCCTAGGCCAACACTCTAAACACTATGCCATGCCAGCTTTCACTGCTGCTGTGAATTCAAAAACATGTAGATTGGTAACAGAGCTTCCATAAATAGTTTTTTTGAGCACTTTCCTGTCTTTTTTCTGACTTTCCTCTTCCACATATGCTCTGCTATGGTTCTTGGAAGGATGGTCATCATGACTGCCATGGTGACTGGCCAACACTGTTTTTTTGTTCTTTTCTCCACACATGCACTATAGCACTACAACGCTTCTATTAAAATCGAAATAGATGTGGAAACAGATCATAATAGTACAGTAGTACAATATCAGCACACACATACTATCCCTCTAGCCATTTTGCAGCATCTTCTCCCTGTCCCTTTCCATGCAATTGGGACAAAACCTGACTGCACCTTTCCCCTTATAGCTTTACAATGAAAAGAGCTGGAGACTTCTTTTTTAAAAAACACAAACAAAAACTGGGAATTCAGAGAAACTAACATCTGAAAGACTTCTTTGGCCTGTTTTTCGAATTGTGGTTTAAATGTCCGGCTGAATCATTTTTGTCTCTGGTACCTTATAAGATTTTTTTAACAATCTTGTTAGCCACTGTGATTGCTTTACATATTGTTCTGAGAGTGCTGACTTACTAGAGTAAAAGAGTCCATCACTGAAGGCAGGGTCTTTGACCCAAGAATGTTAATATTCCTTGACTGCTGTAGATGTTTCCCCAGTGGGGTGCTAATTGTTAGAAGTTGGCCTCAGATAGCTCTGTTTTTCAAGTATGCATCAGAATTTGGAGAAAGTGACACCCCTTCTTCAAGCTGAGGGGAAAGGGCCTGGTGTGCAATGGAGTCTGGAAGACGTTGGTAGAGAAGCACAGCGGCAGAACAGTGATTTGGCAGAAGGTGAAGCCCCTTTGGGTGTAGGGTCACTCTTTTTCTTTCCGGAGCTCTGATGTAGGGTCCATTATCTGACCTCTTGTAGGAGTCCCTCTTTGCCTACACTTGAATAACTTTAATTAAATGCCACCGCCACCACCAGTCACCAGTGCTTTTTCATCCAAAGGAAACTAAACCTAGGAAGATTGTCTCTGGAAATTCTCACTGCTTGGAGAAGTGGGGAATGCATGACCAGAGAGAGAAGAAAGGTAGGGTATAAATACTCCAAGTAAATAAATAAATGAGATCGTGCTCAAAACAGTTTTTAAATGTGAGATAAATGGAGTTTTCTTCTTAATTTGCTGCAAGGAATGAAGACTTTTTGTCCCTCAAGGGAAATTTCTCCATGTATTGCAGGAACACGAGATTCCCTTCACGCCACGGGGGGGTGGGGGGTGCTTGGAAAATATTACACATACACATCACTTTGGCTATAACACCAAGGGGTTTTTGTTTGTTTGTTTGTTTTTAAGGGATGATCAGATTCCTGTAGCTCCATCCTATGTAGGATTAGATTCTTGACCATTTATGGAGATCGAATACAATGATCTTCGGACAAAATCTGCAGATTTCAAGGAACACAACTCCAGGCATATAGAGGAAATTACCCCCCTCCCAACTTTTCAAAAAACTTTAACCCAGTCCCCTTGTCCATAGATACCACAGACATTGGGTGAAGGGGGGATTCTAACAGTGCCATCCTAAACGGAATTATATCCTTCTAAGCTCAGTCACTTCAGTGCACATAAGAAAGCTATAACTGTTTAGGATTGCACTGTAAGTGCCCTGGGAGCATAAATCCACAATCCCACAATTTGAGGATCACAGCAAATATGTTGTTGTAGCTCCCCTTAGCTTCCCCAGTGTTGTCTGAGCACAGGCACCAGTTAAATCTCTCCTCTGCCCCCAGTCCCTGGATGAGCATTTTCAAGAGTAAGTGATTTTTGGAAAAACACATACACAGGGGTTCGTTCAGATTGTTTCAATCAGTGCTTGAAAAGCATTGCACTTGAAGAAACGTCCAGACTCTGTGTATAGTATCTAACCTCTGAAGGCTCATAACCAAGCTCGATGGTCACTACCTGATACTACGTACATCAAGTGATACATATTCCTACATAGTGAGGCATGATTATGCTTGTATTGTATGAGTGCAAAAGCGAAGATGCTTCATATTTCCCATTTTACCAAATGTCACGAAACCTACTTATCAGGAGCCATCCTGCAGCTAGACATGCTGGCAATTATGAGTTGTGGACCCATGCAGAGTATATCATGTGATGAAAGGGTTGAATGGTTGCTTCACCGCATGCCTCATTTATCACTCATTTTCTGCATCACTTTTCAGCCTATTTTCAGTAGCTTTTTGGTGGCACAGTTAATGCGTGTTGAGTTGCAAGCTGGGAAATTGCTGATGCAGCCACAGGACAGCTTCAGGATGTGCCAGGGTCCTGATCCAATCAGTTCCCTTTTATAATGGATGATGGGGGAGATAGCCCTCAATGAGTGAATGAGGCATTACTGCTGAGGTGAGCTCATATCTGAAGGCAAATCTTTTTTAAAAAGAGGAGCAGCTCATTTGACAAATAAGATCCTCTTGGTAGGAAGAAGTGTCAAAAGATGATTTACGAAGATATGACAAAGCTTGATGCAGTTTTAACTGGAGAAGGCAGAAAGCAAAGGAAATCGATGGAAGATGAGGCTTAAGCTGTCATTGGATGCCTGCACGCAGAACAACATTCTTCATGCAAATTAGTCTTTATGGCTGTATGAAAATTCATAAGTGACAGAACGGGAACTGGAGATGAAATGTCAGTTATCATGAACGGGTGACAACAACAGACAACCAAAAAGAAACTTGTGCCAAGTTCCATTTTATACACTGCATTAGATTCACGGGCATCCAGCTGGGAAGGGGTTTTGCACAGTCTGTGACTGACACTCCCATGGGAAGGCTGTGCAGCCCCCATCCCATCCCATTGCCTGTTACCGTGCGCCAGCTGTGCGGTTGTAAGCAGAGTTACACCCTTCTAAGCCCATGGACTTTGGTGAGAAGGGCACAACTCTGCTCAGGGTGACACTGTGATTCCTGGAAAAATGACTCTTAGGAGAAGCCGCTCAAGCTCACCATCTTCCTTGGCTTCTTGTCACCCAGGCACCAGGGTGACTGTCTTAGTGGATGATTGGGATGCAGAAACCATAAGAACTATAAAGTATTTCCATGCAATATTTTCATAAGCAAATCAGAGTATTGTGGTATAGAATTAACTACCATTAGGGAATTGAATGCCGGCTTGAAAGATCACAGGCAGAAAAGCATTTATTAATGAGCTGATGTTGAAGCATGAAGGAGTCTTGCAGGGGCCAGTCCTAGGCATATTAAAATCCAAGAGTTTCATAAAGGAATGGTGGGTACAGTTAAACTATTCCAGCATAAATTTTCACGAGTCAGAACTCACTTCATCAGATGCATGAAGTGTACAATTCTCAAACAGATGCATTTATACTAAAAGCTGCAGCCAACAAAAGGCAGTGGGGCCAAGAGGAGATAGGTGCTGCGAAGAGAGCCCAGTTTGAAAAGAGAAAAGGGAGCCACGAGACATAAACCTCGCACAAAATTAGGGCTCATTCACATGTTACTAAATCCACATGTCTCTCACAGATGTCCTGAAAGTTCCCCTCTGGGAACATAAATCCCAGACTTGTAGGGCTACCACCACCACCACCATTTTCCCTGTTAGCTTGACCTTGCTGTGCATATGCAAAGGGGAGGTTGCCTTAAGATAACGGCTTGTGGTTTGAAGGGGGGAAATATTCTCTATTGGTACACAAAATTAATACTGTGATAGGAAAGGTGAGGTAGATGGCCAAACTAGCTATCTAACGAGAAGTGACAGAGAGTGTAGACTGGCATTTTGGAAGTTGGAGAGAACAAGAATGTGAGGAGGAGCATTTGGAAGGAAGGAAGCCCACAAGATTAGCAATCCAGGTACCTGTAAACTAAACTTTATGGAAGGTCTTCAGAGAGGGTTAGGTAATGTCCATATATATGTCAATATACAGTAAACCACTTTTGAAGATATCTGCTCTCTGAGTAAGGCTGTCACATGGTCAGAAAAGGGTTCAAGAATCATTGCTCTAGGCTAAGGACAGATTGGCCATTATGGCTCAGTGGGCCAATCACCTGTGTCCTCCCCCCATGAGACTGGCCAGCCCACTGGCAAGAATGGCAATGCAACATGGGGAGGGGGTCTGTCCTCTACACTGCAGGCGGAGCCAGTCAAGTCTTCTCAAGTGGTGCCAGGCCCTTATCCCTAGGGCTGGCCAGGCTTGGTGAGCTGGAGACACTGGCCTTAACACTTGGTAGACCAAAAGATAGGCTTGCCAATCCCCAGGTGGGGGTAGGGGATCCCCCAATTTTGGGGGCTCCTGCCTGCCTGCCGTCACTCAGCTGACCGGCTCACCCTGCCCCCAACAACGACCACACAGGCACTCCTCTCCCTTCCCTCCTGGTTTAAAAGATGCACCACAATGGCTCCAGCTGACAGAGATTAGTTCCCCCGGAGAAAATAGCTGCTTTAGAAGTTGATCTCTATAGCATTACACCCTGCTGAAACCCTTCCCTTGCCCAAACCTCACCCCCCCAGGCTCCACCACCAAAATCTAGCTGCAAACCTGCATCTCTGCTCAGCTGTCTCATCATAAGCATGCTGCCTCCACCAGTCTAGCCACTCCAGCTGGGTGGAGGCACATTCTGGTGGGCTTCTGAACCAGGTCCTAGACTGGCGCTTAGTTGCTCCAGGATTTGGGAGGACAGAGGGAACTTCTGATGGAGGAGCACCAAGTACAGGCTCCTCAGGGGCAAGTTCTGGAGCAGATAAATGAGAGGCAGTGGTCTCCTGGAGTTCCCTGCTCTCCCCCAGGCCATGTTTCTGGCTCTTCAGGCTTCTCCTCAGAGGCTTCCAAGTTGGAGTCTGGAGCCAGCTCAGTGGGAGTCATGACAGAGGCACCTGGCCAGACCTCATGCAGGGCTGGTTTGGCAGGCTGGCTCTTTTTATCCTCCCTCTCACAGGGGGGCAAGTCTGAGGCATGTTGGATGTGCCATTTCCAAAGGACATTTTGCCTCTCAATCCACCCCTACTTCAGTTGCACTACGAACTTGCAACATGCTTTCCCCCCTCCCACTAGGGTTGCCAGGGCCAACCTGGCAACTAGTGGGAGACTGGGGGGGGGGCAAGGACGTGGGGGGAGCTGTCCAGGAAACTTAGAACTGATGGAACACCTCTCTAGGAATTGTCAGAAACTCTACTGTTTTACCATGGAGTTTCTAGTGATTCCTAGAGAGGTGTGATGTCACTGACACATTTTTCCTGAAGTAATATCATGCTGATGCTGATGATGGCAATTTTAAAATTACTTTCTTTTTCCTGCCCACTACTGGAATGCCAGTGGGCAAGGCCTGCTGTAGTAGGCGATATCTCGCCTCCAGGAGGTACATGACAACCTTACCTTGCACAGCTAATCATACATACATATTCAATCCCATATCTTCCAGCTTTCTATGTCACAATGTGTCTGTTTTATTTCTTAAATGGATTATTTCAGAATGATAGGCTTGAAGCACAGACTAGCCCCCCTGTGATCTCTGGGCCCTTTATAGTCATTTCTCCTCCTTTCCCCCAATGCTTGAACCATCCCTGGCCTCCTTGTATACCCATAAGAGAAGTGTGAACTGCAGAAATTGGCAGGTGAAGCATTTCAGAACTCAGATGTAAGCATTATTATCTGCTAACGACCACCAACCAACTGCAGGGATTACTGGGCAAGCGGAAACAAGAGCTCCTTACCTTTCTGGTTGACAAGTTCATTTCCAGCTGACTGAAAACAAGCAAGACTGGAGAATATACAGGCAATTTTTATATAAAATACAAACCGACCAGTAAGTCACAGTTGAAAATAGGAACACGCTTCTTGAGAAGGTCAGGAAGGCATCAACTCACATGTCTTTTGGACACAACTGAGCTATTTAGGAGGGCATTTGAGGGTTGCTAGCACAAGTGAAGAGTCGGACTCGACTGTGCAACTGAACGACAACAAAGCACCAAGTGAGTGCTGTCCCCTTTCTTGTGCCTGGACGTCCTGTTTTATTGCTTGACTACAACACTGTTATAACTAGTGTGTTGCATGTCTGCCCCTTTGGGTCTCTTCTGAAAGTGGGCTACAAGTGTTTTAAATAGATAAATCTTGTTAATCTGAAATTCCCTAATTTTCACATTTTCACACATTCCCTAATTTTCATATGGAACTCCCTTGACTAGGATTGCCGGCCTCCAAGTGGGATCTCCAGGCAAGAGAGATCAGTTCCCCTGGAGAGAATGGCTGCTGTGGAGGAGGGTGGGCTCCATGGTACTATGGTCCCCTCCACAAACCCCGCCCTCCCCAGACTCCACTCCCAAAACCTCCAGATATTTTCCCACGCAGAGCTGGCAGCCCTACCGTTGGTCACTCCATTATTGGTTATAGGCCCAAAGCCAGACATTTGATGGTGAGAAGAAACAAAGGTACATGGAGAGGGGGGCACAGGGGAGAGAATATCAAAAGCCAATCTGAAACAAACAAAAAAAATCCCTACAAGTAAATCTGATATGTTGAAAGTTACTTAATTTAAATTGCATTGGCTTTTAAGTGCCAAGTGCTCAAGCTAGGGGTGTCAGATCCAGGTTGGGAAATTCCTGGACATTTGGGGGTGGAGCATATAGGGAGGGTCAGGTTTAGGGAGGCAATTAACCTCAGTGGGGTATAATGCCATAGACCCCACTGCAAGGCAGACGTTTCCTTCAGGGGGAACTGATCCTTGTAGTCTGGAATCAGTTGTAATTCTGGGAGGTTTCCAGGCCCCACCTGGAGGATGGCAACCATAGGTCAAGTGTTCATCTAGACCCTGTATTCTAGAGTGACCACTGATGGATGTTCTATTCACAACAGAGGTTACATTTGTTCAATGTATCATAATCTGGCTAAATGGTTTTTATAGTTCATAAACGTAAAGCCACAACCTCATTACGTGCAGTGCTAATGTTTCAAGTAGTGACAGAGTAGGTAATTGAGAGGCTATGAAACGGATGAAGGAAAGGGCAATAACAGAGAAGTGGAAATGTACTATCCTGGATGCTTTCATGAATGGAGTACCTGAAAAGAGCTCATGATCTTCAAGGTAGCAGAGGTGGTGGTTAGAAGGTAGAGCCAAACATCTGTGTGGTGTAGAAAGGGGCTACAAACAAACAGGGGTGGGCTGGAAAGTGAAAATGGCCCTGAACAAGCCAAACGGAGAGGTGCCTGTGGGGTTACAAGCCAAAACGGCCGGCCTACTGAGCTCAGCAGCAGCCACAGTGGGCTAGGGACAGGCGTGAACCGAACCATGAAGCAAAATTCGTCACAAATGTTGCCCTATTTGTGGTTTGCAAAGTCAAGTTTGCGCCCAGCGTGAACTTTCCATGGACTTTGATGTTGTTCGTGGAACTTTGTGCGGGTTCGTGAGCAGATACATTCCCAGACAGACTGTTAGATCACGCTAACAAAGACTCCAAAATATCAAAGCCACAACTTAGATGTCAGGTAGAGGCGCATCCAGGGGAGGTCCCCGGTGACTTTGATGTCTCTAGCTTGCACAGGATCTGTTCTATGCACTCCTGAACCTTGGTCATTTTGACAGGCCCAGATTCAGGAGTGTATAGAACAGATCCTGTGCAAGCTAGAGGTGCCAAACTCACTGGGGACCTCCCCGGGATGCTCCTCTACCTGACATCCAAGTTTGGTTCTCTAGTTCACACAGGATCCATTCAATACACTCCTGAACCTCCTGAACCTGCACTTGTCCAAATGACTGTAGGCAGCTCATTTTGAGAGATGCAGGTTCAGGAGTGTATCGAAGGGATCCTGTACAAGCTAGAGACACCAAATTCACAGGGGAGCTCCAGTTGAATCTCCGCTACCTGCCCTCCAATTTCAGTGAGGATTTATGGGGTCGAAGTTATGACCGTTTAAAGACAATGCCCCCATGAAAGTGCTTTCTGGAGAAATGACAGGTAGTTATTTCCCCAGAAAGCACTTTCCTGGGGGCACATTCTGGGGGGGGGGGCCTTGGAGCCCATAAATCCAATCCTCACCTAACTTGGTGGGCAGGTAGAGAATAGTCAGCGGGAGCTCCCCTGTGAGTTTGGTGTCTTGAGAATGCTGGGGGGATGCGTTCTACTGCCTCATGAACCAAACTGGTTCATACAGTAGCTAAAAAATTGTGTTGGTCCATGGTTCATGAATGGGGCACATCACAAACCACTAATCAAACTGCATTTTCCCAATTCTTGCCATTCCCTACAAGGGACTTTGGCTCACCCATCACCTCCTCCCTCAAACACGATGCATCTGCCAGAGGCAACAGGTGGGTTGATACCAATAATTGTTTCAGTCCAAGTCAAGTGGCTACTGGAGCCCAGGCAAAGTTGCTGGGCCTTATTTCTGCTTGCTTCATGCCTCCAGCAGCCCTGTAAGTGAGATGGCCAGCCCACCCCCACAAACCAAGGTTTGTCCATGAGAGGTGAGAACCTGGCCTCTTCTTGTCCTCGAATGCTCCCTCTGCTTCTCTCTTCCCCAGGTGTGCAGGATGCAACCAGAGGCCTCCTGGTTTCATAATAAGCCTTCAATCAATCTGCAGTTTGCAATGACATCCCCGTGGAGGTGCCTGGACAAACTTAAATTGTTTTCTTCCCTACAAATTGGGATTTTCAGTCAGATCCATGGTTTTGCTCTGACCTCTTTTCACTACTGAAAGCTTTTGTCAACTTGCTCTATGCCTCATTCGTTTATTCTGCCATAGCCTCCTCTGCACTGGCTTCAGAAAACAGGAAGTGTTACAAAAGTGAGGAAACTAATGGTGGGGGGGACCCTTATTCATATTAAATGAATGGATGCCTCATCATACGCCTACTTACTCAGAAGAAAGGTACGTGATAGTGTAGACTGTGGACTCATCTCTCTTTCTCTCCAGGATAAGTAATCCTGGCCACAATCTTAAGCACACTTATTTTGGAACAAACGCCATTGAACTCAAAGGACTTCTCTTCCACAGTAGCAACAACATTTTATACTAAAACTTATGGACTGTCCGTGTTAAAAGGGGACATTTGTAACATATGTAGATTCAGTACTTTTTTTTGGGGGGGGGTTAAAAGGTGCTGGTATTCATATAGAGAAGTCACATTAAAGACAGTGCATTCTTCGGGATTGCACTGCAATTATCAGTACTGTCTTTTTTTGAGATCAGGTTTTCAATAAGCATCCCAGAAAAACAATACTCACATAGCTGATGCCTCTTTCAGGAACTAGGTCAGGAGTGAGCAGAAATATAACAGCATGTGCCAGAAATAGACCTCCATACTGAATTAGTCCAGTTCCTTTACAAAAGATAAATGGAGGGGAAAATTGCACCAAATTCCTTTCCAATCTCCAATCCTGCAAAAGTAACCATCGATTTTTCAGGAAATAATCAAATAAACCATTCAACCTAGCTATGACAGGTGCAAATCCCATAAAAAAACTCTACAGATTCTAGGCTTGCCAACCTCCAGTTGGGGGACGGAGTTCTGCTGGAATTACAACTGATCTCTGGATTACAGAGATTGCTTCCCCTGGAGAAAATGGATGCCTCAGACTTTGGGCTCTCTAGGATCACCTTGCTGAACTCCCTCCCCTCTCCAAACTCCACCCTTCCCAAGTTCTGTCTCCAAATCTCCAGGAATTTTCCCAGTTTGTGCTGACAGCCCTATTCGTGGCCTGCACACAGGTAGGTTTTAGTACAGTGTGGAAGAAGGGAAAGAAGAGGTTGGTGAGAGACATCAACATGAACCAGCTAACTGGAGTCTAAAATTCAGTCCAGAAGACTGAGTGCATAAGCGGCTGTCATTAAACCTTCCTGGTCAAAGCTCCTCAAGGCCCTTTATCATTCCTTCTTGCAGCCCTGGAAGATAGGCCATTATTATCCCCATTTTATGAGCAGTGAACCCAAGGATGTGACAGCGCTCTTCTGCAACTGAAAATAAACCTAGATATGTGTAACTGCACTTGCTCACATTTAATATTATAAATAGCGTTACTCACTGATAAGAACGCTATTACTATACATGGCCGTGGACAAGGTAACATTAAAAAAACAACTCTGTGCTCTGAGGAACTCACAGTCTGTGTTTTGAGCTGTGAGGTGCCTCTGTGGTTCAGTGGCAGAGCACCCACTTTGCACGCAAATGTTTCTGGGTTCCAGCCCTGGCATCTGCAGGGAAACAGATAGTGTGGATGACATGGAGGACTTCCACCAGAGTCACTCTGAGTCAGAGCAGACAACACCAGCCTTGTTCTAGCAGACTCAGCATGACAGCTTCATGAGAGAGAAAACAAGAAAGGGGAGCTGTCCTGCCCCCCCTCTCTGTAACACACACACAGTCTCAAAATAGATTTAAAAGATACTTGGGCAAGGGTTTCTCCTTTGCTTAGGCTGCTCTGCAAAGTGCCAGATAACACTGATGACAATAGAACAGTACTATGATTCCTTGATTGGAAAAGTGTAGGTCTCTCCTACTCTCTTGCTTACTTGGGCAGGTGTCTGTAATTTGGAGCAGTGTGTGAATAAAATAATCGCCGCACTTTTGGTGGTAAATTCATCAGTATGTTAGGGTTGGCTGTTTCATGTAATAGAATTCTGCTGGGGTCTGGGTGTCCCATTCGTCATACAAACACCTTTGATTGCTTTAAGAAACTTTGGATGAAAACCAGCAGGTGAATACAACAGCCAGATGAAGCAAACACAGATAACAGCGAGATATTATTTTGAACAGTGGGATGCACGGTGTACAGCAGCTGCTTGACTGTTGGTAGGTTTTCTGTTATTATTCAGACAGGGTGGAGTGTTGAAGGGCAGTCAGAAAGCCTCTGCCCATAGTGGGGAATGTTGCAATTCATCTGCTCCGGCTCTCCCTTGAAAATGTCGGCGCTAACGAATTTGGAGGGCGGGGGGGGGGGCAGTCACTTCCAAACTGATTGTGCTTTTGTTTGTGCAAAGAGGTGTCACAATGTTCTCAATATATTCCAAAGGTTTCCTCCCCCACAATATACACACTCACCACCACCCCCTGCAGCCCTGAAACTCCCAATGAACACTGGAATGAGGCCCAGTCATCTTCAGTGATTTTTGTGCTACCACCAGCCATGGCACTGGTGGCTATTTTTAAAGGCCAAGTTACGTGATCAGTAGAATCAGATCACATAATGCTGCTTTTGGTGGAGGGAAGGGAGGGGGTGGTTGGTTATGCATTTGACTATTCATCTACATTAAATAGGGTTGCCAGGTTCCCCCTGATCACTGGCAGGGGATAGGGTTGTCAGATTCAGGTTGGGAAACTCCTGGAGATTTGGGGGTGGAGCCTGGGGAGGACATGGATCTCAGTGGGGTACAGTGCCATACAGGCCACCCTCCAAAGCATCCATTTTCTCCAGGGGAATTGATCTCTGTAGTCTGGAGATAAGATGTAATTCCAGGGGATCTCCAGGTTACACCTGGAGGCTGGCATCCCTAGGCCTCTGTGCACCTTTTGCTGCTGTTCACACTGGGGGGGGGAGCAGCAGCAGCACCCTCTGAGCCCCCCCCCCCCGAGCAGCAGGGAAAGGATCAAAGAGGACTTTGGCATTAGTAGCCTTGTAGAAGGGCAGATGAAAAATCTCCATGGGCCAGATTAGGTCCTGCCTCCAAGCAGTGTTCTGTGCCTCAAGGTTATTGACCTCTTGTCTACTCTACTGAAAGCTGAAGGTGTCTCTCTCTGGCTGTGTTTCTCTGACTGGCCCAACGTGCCTTCAAGGCTTGCTCCTGCAAGGGGAGGTGTTTCTTCTGCACAAGATACTAAAATTGGCTCACCTGCAGCTTTTCACAGGTTGCTTTCTATGGGAGGCAGCCTATATGAGTTAAGCACTTTTTGTCCGTAAAGTGCATGAGAATGGAGGTAACACTGGGCTAAACTCTTACAATCCTAAACTGGTCTACTCAGAATTCTACTCGGGTATATTGAATGGTGCTTACTCCCAAGAAAGTGTTCTTAGGATTGCATTGTTAGCAACTGGCAGTAAATTATGTCAAAAGGAGTATATCTTTAGTCAGTTAGTAATTCACTGTTGATGGACAGGGGAATTCATTGTCAATGGACAGAGTGGTTAAATATCGGAGCATAAATATCGGGCAGGGGGGCGGGTAATCAAGTCCACTGTTTGAAACCGATGCAATCTAAAAAATTAATGAACAACCTCTCTATAAGCTGCAGAACATTCTTGTGGTAAACCATAAAAGGCCAACATGTTTAGATGATGAAGAAGAAGAGTTTGGATTTATACCCCGCCCTTCACTACCCAAAGGTGTCTCAGAGCGGCTTACAAACTCCTTTCCCTTCCCCTCCCCACAACAGACACCCCCTGTGAGGCAGGTGGGGCTGAAAGAGCTCTTGACAGAACGGTCCTTGAGAGAACAGCTCTTATCAGAGCTACAGCTTGCCCAAGGTCATCCAGCCAGGTACAAGTGGAGGAGTGGGGAATCAAACCCAATTCTCCCAGATTAGAGTCCGCACACTTAACCACTGCTCCAAACTGGCTTTAGACATATTGTCTTAGTGGTCCATTTAAAAATGTTTGTAACCTTATGCCACTTGCAGTTGATTCCAGAAGAAGGATCTGTGGCTAAGAGTAGATGGAAAGTTCTTAAGTTGACATCATTCCGGTGGGTTTAACCTGATTAAAAACCAAAAATCAAGCAAGGACAAAGATAGTTCCAGAAGGTAGCCATGTTGGTCTGCAGAAGAACAGCTGGATTAAAGTCCAGTAGCAACTTAAGACACCAACAAGAGCTTCAGGGTGTAAGTTTTCGAGCACCAAAGCTCCCTTCATCAGATACTTTGATTCTCAAAACCTTATAACGTGAACACCTTTTTGGTCTCTATGGTGCTGCTGCACTCAGATCTAGCAAGGACAACGTTACCCAGCATAGAAATGGCATGATATGAGATGCTTCAATTGTTTCATTTCTGCCTTCCCGAAAAGATGGCACTCTACTGTAAGGTTCAACTGCATAACATCAGCTGTGTGTCTGCAACTGGAGGGAGACCCGACATTTAATTTGTTCCATTAATTTATCTCCTGCCTTTCTTCTGTCACAGAACTCAGGGCCCCATACACAGCATTCCCAGGTGGACTCCCGTCCGGGCTCTGACCCGGTCCAATTCTACTAAGCTTCAGCAAATGGCTGGATCATGTGCCTTCCAGCCAAAGGAGTAAAGTGCACATCTGGTCACAATGTCCTCCAGACTCTCACAAGGCCTGAAACACCTTCCAATTTAATAGAAAACAGGGGGGCTTTCAGAGTACCAGAAACTGCAGCTCCTCCGCCTGAGATGTCCTTGGCACAGCCAGGAACAGCCTTGGCACTGCCCTTCCCATAATCAGAAATTAATTCTATTGTGGAGGGTTTGCTCTGTTTGATTTGTCTAAAAAAAATCCTTATCTCACCCTTTGCCAGATACAACATTCCTTGAACTGTGAATTCTGAAGCAGTTAATGATTCAAGAGTATTTGGTGGGAAAGAAACCTCCACAGAAGTCAACATTTTCTGCCTTCTGATTTTAGTTCATCGATGGTATATTCCAAAATAGTTATACCCTTCTAAGCCTGCAGACATCAAATGGTTTTCTCTCCCCCACCCCCATCAAGTCACAGCCAACTTATGGTGACCCCATAAGGTTTTCAAGGCACGGAATGAACAGAGGAGATTTGCCTGCCTGCCTCTGTGTAGCAACTAGAAGAAGAAGAGGAGGAGGAGATTGGATCTATACCCCGCCCTTCACTCAGTGTCTCAGAGTGGCTTACAAACTCCTTTCCCTTCCCCTCCCCACAACAGACACCCTGTGAGGTAGGTGGGGCTGAGAGAGCTCTTTCAAGGACTGCTCTTAAGAGAACAGCTCTGAGAGAACTGTGACTGACCCAAGGTCATCCAGCAGCTGCAGGTGGAGGCTTGGGGAATCAAATCTGGTTCTCCCAGATTAGAGTCCACGCACTTAACCACCACACCAAACTGGCTCTACACCAAACCACTACACCAAACTGTGGACCTCCCTGGTGGTCTCCTACCCAAATACTGTCCATGGCCAACCCTGCTTATCTTCTGAGATCATTGATGAGATTGGCTAGCCTGGGCTATCCAGTTAGGACTTAAATTGACTTCGAAGGGTTAATATTAATACTGCTTAGGATGGCATGGTGAATGGCTTCTATTGCATAATCTTTTTATATCTCAGTCATCACTGGAAAGAGTTCACATTATTAACTTTATCAGCCTGGGAATGATTCCAAGAGTTATTCCTAATGCTGTATATAACAAATTTAATATTTGGTGCAGAGCAAAAGCAGGCCAAACATTTCCACCATAAGCATCAGCACGCTGCAGCTTATAGAATAAATAAGTTCATTACCTGTCACGAACAAGCTGCATAGAACAATATTATTTTGCTCTATTTTTAAACAGTCAGAACAGTGCAAAATAGAAATCAGATGACCCCGGGGCATGGATGTAATGAGTGTTACAGTCCTCTCAACTTCATTTTGGAGGAGGACAGAAGTCCCCGGGGAAAAAGGTTTGAGTGCTGCAATCCTTTAGAAAGGAAAATATCAGCAAAGATTTTTCTAAGGCTGCCTATGTGATTTACTGATAATTAGGGAAGATGTATTAGAAGTGAAAGTCCTTTGCCTTCACATTGTACTTGGATGCTTATAGCAGGTGGGGGAGAAAGAGAAATTAATTAGTCTTACCTGTTTTCTGGCAGGGTTTTTTTTTTTTTTTTTTTTGCTGTACCTTTCCCAGCAGCAAGACATGCAGGATTTTAGCAGGTGACGATATACTGGTCTGGAGAGAAACTGAGGATAGGTAAAGTTTCTCATGCTAATATTCTGTTGTTATGCCACTGACAAAGTCACAGGGTCCCAAGTAGGAAAAGCAAAACAAAACCAACCTTGACAGCCTTGAACTGCCCATCTGTTGGGGAGTAAGTATATTTTAAGTATTCTAAAATTAATATTCAGCCAAAAGGTGGCTGAATATTTGGATGAAGTTTTAGTCCAGTGGCATCTTTAAGACCAACAAAGTTTAATTCTGGGTGTAAGCTTTTGTGTGCATACGCACTGCTTCAGAGACATTGAAACAGACTTCCTTACATGTAGTTGGAAGCGGTAGTTGCCAGGAAGGCCTAGTTGGAGACAAGATGCATAAGTAACTGAGTGATAAGCAGTGTTCCCTCTAAGCTGAGTTAGTGTGAGCTAGCTCACAGGTTTTTAGCCTCCGGCTCACACATTTTTGTCTTCGCTCAGGAAGGAGGGCTCTGGAGCAAACTAACTTATGCAGTAGCCAAATCTCTCGCTCACAACTTTAATGGCCAGTAGCTCACAAAGTAGAATTTTTGCTCGCAAGACTCCGCAGCTTAGAGGGAGCATTGGTGATAAGTATAGCTAAGATTGGATTAAAGCAGTTGGTTAGACCTGTGAATAGCAGCAAATTAGCATACAAATAAAAGAATTAACAAACAGATGTGAGAACTAAGTTTGAGTCCTGTGTCACCTTTAAGATAAATAAAGTTTAATTCTGGGTATAAGTGAGAATTGAGAACCCAGTACCTCTGCTAAGCTCTGGGGGTTCCATTGTTTTGGCTGTTGTAATAATATATGGATAGTAATGGCAACGACAGTGGTATACAATCATCGGCTGCGCTAGGGCTGTTTCTCTCCCATCAATTTTTAATTAAGCTCTGTGTCAGAAAAAGCATGTACTTCAAGGGAGGCTGTCTGTTTCCTCACTGGATATATACAGTGGGAAGCCTGAGCATGATACAGGTCCCTGGTGAGGACTAGACCTCCCACTATTACAATTGATCTCTAGAAAAGCAAGACCAGTTCCCCTGGAGAATACAGCTGCTTTGGAGGGTGAGCTCTATGGCATCGTACCCTGCTGAGGCCCCTCCCCTCCCCAAACCCCGCCCTCCCCAAGCTCCACCCCCAAAATCTTCCAGGTATTTCCCGGCCCAGAGAGGGCAACCCTACCCCTGGAGAAAACGGGCTTGTTTTAGCAGTCATGACCTTTCTGCACAATCCGGCAAAACAGGCACCAGCTGAATTTCTGGATTTAACAACCCTACAGGCTTAAACTAGTTCAGCTCTTATTCCTTTCCCCCAGGGAACTCTGGGAACTGTAGTCTGGTGAAGGGTGCTAGGGATCTTTAACAAAGGATACTTTCCAGTACATTTTTGTTGTGCCCTTCCTCCGAAAAGCTCACAGTGGCATATTCCCCGTTTTATGTTCATAACAACACTGTGAGGTAAAGGAGGCTGAAAGAGAGTCGCTGGCCCCAAGCCACAATTCCCAAGGAAGGGAAAGAAATGACCATTCAACTGATGTAAAACAGAGACATTTGTAGTGCAGATACAAGTTCTGTTTAGAGAAATTCCATGTATAATCAGTGGTTGGGGGGAGATGATGTTCAGTGGCCTGGTTCCTGACCTTTGTGGATTGAGTGGGTCTTCCAAATAGAGTCTATGCATGTACAGCACGTATGCACATTGCCCCTATGCAAGTGGCCCAGTTAATGGGTCAAGATCTGGTGTGGGACTATCTAGCAGGATCCTGCTCTTCCCTCTTTCTTCTTGTCTGAAGAGTGCTACCATCATGTAATATTCCTCAGAGACCCAATTCAGTGACGTCTTGTGCAAATATATTGAGGGCTGGGGTTGCTGGCATGGAAGGGACACTGATTGTCTTGCTTAAATTCTTAAAATATCTAGTCCAGTCAGTGTTTTAGCATGGAACAATTGGGAACACACAGGTTCTGGACTAATAACAGCAAATGGCAAAATAGTATAGGGGAAAGCTTCTGATCGCATAGGAAATTCCCCATGATATGATATGATAATCTCAACCCTGGAATTACACCACAAATGATATCAAATAAGTGGCCTCATGTATCTACCTGTCAGCCACAAGAATAATACCTAGAACAAAGAGAAGGGCTCAAGGAAATCTTCCACAGAGGGGGAAATGACCACAATGGAGACACTTGAGATAATTTCATCCAAAGCCCAAAATCAAGGAACTTCATAGGGGCGGTTCTAAGTTTATTGAATCTGACGGTGAAGAAGGCTGACTTCTGAGGTTTGTGCTGCATGGCTACAGCCCTAAGCAGTATCAATGGGATTCACTTCTAAATAAACAATAGTAGGATTGGGCTGTTGATGACTTTATTTTCTTCAGGTGGGGTATCTTTGTTCCGAGAAAGAAAAGAGAGGGAAAGGTAGAAGAAAATTTATTCTAAAAGTAAAGAATAGAAAATAACATTTTCAATTAAAAAGAGCACTGCACACATTTGACTAACCTTTGTATGTACAAAGAAATGTAGACTTGCAGAGATATTTGTTGAAGTTCTTCCAAAGTGTCAAAGGCAGAGTAGTCAGGGTTGTCATCTAACCAAATCCAGATGCCCAGTGACTTGATTTGATTTATCAGACTATCCGTTGATTTATTAGACTATCAGTAGATTTATTTTCTATATCAGTGTTGCCTGATAGGAAATCGCTATAAAATCCTAGACAAGTGTGCATTTGTCAGTTCAGGATGAGACATTTCTGGACACCACTATGCACAGAGATGTCATTTCAGAGCCAGTTTCTAAATGATGGACTTTAAAAAAAAATCAGACCAAGGATCGCTATCCTTAACAGCACATATTTTATAGTACATGAAAAGATGTTGCAGTAGCTGGTGGGATTCTTTGGTGAGACGTGAGCAGGAGCAGATCTTGTGGCTGAAGCTGGCCCGATTTCCCCAGGGACTCATCTTGGCTTGTGACATATTCAAAAAGGCAGTTTTGTTTCAAACCAAAACAGTGCTTCAATGAAACTGGCACATTCTTTCAGGTTTAGAGAAGGAAGGCACGATTTCCTCTGCTGGGGTTGGGGTTGGGGGGGTTGAGCTGAAACAGGAGGGTACGCAGTATCCTCCAGGTGTGTTGCTTCCCTAACAAGCAGAGGTGTCCCTAGCGATTTCTGAAGACTGGTGCTCCACAGTGGAAGTGTGCTGATGTTAGTTTGTTGACTGTTTATCCCCTCCGTTCTTCCCAATGAGGAACCAAAGCAGCTTACATTGTTCTCCTCTCCTCTCTTTTATCTTCACAACAACCCCATGGAGCAGGGTAGGCTGAGGCGGTGTGACTGGCTCCAGGTCATCCAGTAAAGTTCCATGGCAGGTGAGGGGATTCGAAACTGGTTCTCCCAGATCCTAGCCCAACACTCTAACTACTGTACAAATTTCCATAATATCTGTATACTGTTGAGTATCTGTTTTACCTATTAATGGATCTTGGGGTCAAATAAGATGTGCTTGTCTTTAGAATGAAGAATAGGCCATTTGAGCTTGGAACACTGCCATGGGAGGAGAAGGAAGGGCTCCCCCCCCCCCCACCCATTTTTCCTGAGCAGCAAAAATGGGGAGGGGGGAGTTATTTCCCCATTGTTGCTATTCCAAATGCACAGAATACTCCTTGTGGAGCAACAAGTATGGGGAAATATCTCCCCCACCCCAGTGCTGTTTCAGCACAGGACAACTGCTGGCGGAGGGGCTCCCCTTTGTTTTGTAAAAGCCATATTCCTCACAGCTGCTTTGTGGCTGCAGGGAACTGAACTGGATTGAGGGAAACAGTGCCCAACTCTTTAAAAACAAGCATATCCAGTTTGGCCCTCAGCCTCTACCCTCCCTCCACGGATGAACACCCAGCCCCAGGGTAAACAGCTGAGTGTACAAACTGATCTGAGGGCCATTTGTATTGCCATAAAAGCTTTATCTTTCCCCCCTTTATATTCTAAATCAGAAATACAGAAGACTTTGAAGTTCCTGCAATCCTTTGCGTGCTGAGGGCTGCATCCTACCTGTGGCTTCTCTGATTTCTACTGTGCTTGGTGCTCGCATCACATAATACTATTGGGGACTATGTTAGGAGACGGCTGGGCTAGAAAGCTTCAGGTGAGCGAGAGAAGGGAATGGAACCTTGCTGGTTTCAGTTTAAATTCTTACCTTCCCTAGTAACGGGGGAGTCAGAGCAACTTTCCTGGAACAAACTGAGCACAAGTTTCCCAGGTCATTCTAAAGCACCTTGAGGGATGCTTTGGTTGCCAAGAAATTCTGCTCCCACCAGCGCTCTCTTCATGAGACCAATTAAGCAAATGGATCAGAAATGACCCGCTGTGACATGGGCATTGGGGCAAGAGGGCCCTGGGGAGAAGGAAGCCAGGGAAAAGGGGCCGTGGGGGTTGCTCTCTACCTGAACCCAGCCTGAGCCTGCCCGGAATCCAATCTAGTGGTTATTTAAACAGTAGGAACCTCTGAGTTTTAAGACGGGGCAGGCAGGGGAGAGACAGAAAAAAATGCCGTGCTGTATGGAACATTTATTGATCTTGAAAAGCAAATGATGCTGGGCTTCCTGTCTGTATGGTGCCCAGGCCAGCCCGATCTCGTCAGGTCTTGGCTGCTAAGCAGGGTCAGCCCTGGTCCGCATTTGGATGGGAGACCTCCAAGGAATACCAGAGTTGCGATGCAGAGGCAGGCAATGGCAGACCACCTCTGAACGTCTCTTGCCTTGAAAACCCTACGGGGTCACCATGAGTTAGCTGTGATTTGAGGGCAAAAAAAAAAAATCTGTATGATAAAGCAGCATGACTTGCTAGGCTAACTTTCTTGCCCATGTCTGCCAACTTTTGAAAATTTAAAAAAACAAGAATATTTGGGCAAATTAGTTTGATCACGGCATTCACACTCTGCCATAAATTCTCGATCTCTCTTTAAAGTAAAGCCAACGTGTGTGGTGAATTTCCCAAAGCAAAGGCATTAAAAGCAAAAGCCTAACTGCCAGGTTATGTGTGGACAGGATCATGCCTCACATGGATGACCAAGAGTCTGCATATTTGGGCTCTGGTTGAAGCACACCAGAACAGTGTGGTGGACTAGAGTATTACCCTCATGTGATTTCAATAGGCTGCTGGTGCCCTCTAATGGTATCACGTGGAACAGCACAATTTAGTGATAAAGTTTTGTGTCCTTTGCTTCCAAACTGTGCCAGCGAGATGCAAGGGCCTTTGTACGTCAAGGGGATGTTTAAGAGAGCCAGTTTGGTGTAGTGGTTAAGTGCGCGGACTCTAATCTGGGAGAACGGGGTTCGATTCCCCACTCCTCCACTTGCACCTGGCTGGATGATCTTGGGCAAGCCGTTGTTCTGATAAGAGCTGTCCTTGAAAAAGAGCAGTTTCTGTCAAGAGCTCTCTCAGCCCCACCTACCTCACAGGGTGTCTGTTGTGGGGAGGGGAAGGGAAAGGTGTTTGTAAGCCGCTCTGAGACACCTTTGGGTAGTGAAGGGTGGGGTATAAATCCAATCTCTTCTCTTCTTCTTCTTCTTCTAAGACTACTGCCCTGAAGTGCAACTTTAACATCCAAGATCAGTTTGTTGCCACACAAACATGTTGTGCTACCTGGGAAGGCACCTACTCCCTGGGAAACTGTGAAGTGTACTTCTCTCTTCTGACATGTGAGCCAGCATAGTGTAGTGGTCAGAGAATGATGTAAGAGACTTTGGGTCCCCATGAGTGTCAGAAGTAAGGTACAAATGAATAATTAATAAATGTACATTTAGACTTCTGACCTAACAAGAAAACATTAATATATCTATTATCATATCTGAAACAATAGGCCTTGCTGATTTAATGCAAGCAACAAATCTGCACTGTGTTCAAATGAGATTCTGGGCACAGTTCTGAACGCTGGACTTGAATATCTATGGCCTATTTATCCCAGCCTTCCTCCACAGAGCTCAGGAACAGCCATATTTGGGCAAATTTATAGAGAGGCGACTCAGTTACAGAGCTATTTGGATGACGCTTCCATCTTAGATCCCTTCCAGTCTGGCTTCTACCCTGGACATGGGATGGAGACAGCACTGGTCACCCTCACGGACGACCTCCAAAGGCATCTGGATCGGGGCGGTTCGGTGGTGCTGTTGTTGTTGGACCTGTCGGCAGCGTTCAACACGGTCGACCATCAGCTACTGACCCACCGCCTCGCCGACATTGAAATCCAGGGGCTTGCCTTGCAATGGCTCATCTCCTTTCTCCACGGTCAAGGACAAAGGGTGGCACTAGGGGAACAGCAGTCCAAGAGGCACCCACTGGACTGTGGAGTGCCTCAAGGGGCTGTGCTTTCCTCGATGTTGTTTAACATCCACATGCGCCCCCTTGCCCAGATTGCCCGGAGGTATGGGCTGGGGTGTCACCAGTATGCTGATGACACCCAGCTCTATCTGATGTTGGGCGGGCGGTCCGGCTCCAGATCGGAAAATCTAGACCAGGCATTACAAGTCGTGGCTGGATGGCTTAGGCTGAGCCAGCAGAAACTGAATCAGACGAAGACGGAGGTCCTGTGCCTGAGTTGGGGCGGTGCGGGGGTAGGGATTCCACTCCCAAACTTCGATGGGGTGCTGTTGGTGCCAGCGCCGGAGGGTAGGAGCTTGGGAGTGCTCCTGGATGCCTCCTTATCAATGCAGGCCCAGGTAGCAGCCACTGCCAAGTCAGCTTTTTATCATCTTCAGCTGATTAGGCAGTTGGTTCCCTTCCTCAACAGCAGTGACCTGGCAACAGTGATCCATGCGATGGTCACCTCGAGACTAGACTACTGTAACACCCTCTACATGGGGCTGCCCTTGTTGCAGATTCGGAAGCTGCAGCTAGTGCAGAATGCTGCGGCCAGGCGTCCGATGGGTCTCCCCAGGTGGGAGCACATTCAGCCTGTGCTAAAG
>NW_015169226.1:0-5118 GCF_001447785.1 Gekko japonicus | reverse complement strand
ATATCGACCCCAGAGAGCACTACGATCGGAGTCACAAAACAGACTGACCCTCCCGGGCCCCAAAGATGCCAGGCTTGCTATTACCAGGCTTGCTATTACCTTCACAGTGGTGGCGCCATACTGGTGGAATGAGCTCCCGGAAGAGATCAGGGCCCTGCGGGATCTTCTACAGTTCTGCAGGGCCTGCAAGATGGAGCTCTTCCACCAGGCCTTTAATTAGGAGCTGCTACCACGCTAACAGCTTTAATTATTGCCCTGGCCCTTGGTTCTTGACACCTAGCCTGCACCGCCCATTTGTCAGGAAGATCTTGAGCAGAATGATGGTGAGACCTGTGTACACTCTTATATGCCATCTTAGAACAACTAACTATTTATTATGCAGCACTATATAAATTATAACTGTTTATTCTTGAACTGTTTTAGATTATTTTATTTGACTTTAATTGTATCATATTTACCAGTGTAAGCTGCCCTGAGCCTGCTGTAAAGCAAGGAGGGCGGGGGATAGGTCAGATAAGTAAATAAATAAATATTCCTACCCTGTGCCCTTTGGAGGAGGGTAAGATAATTTTAAAAAGTAATAAGATAGAATATGCTGCTTGGGGAAAATAGTTGTGAATCTTCTGCACCTTTCATCTAGTAAAGGTAAAGGCTCCCCCTGCTCAAAAGCCAGTCGAATCCAACTCTAGGGGGCGGTGCTCATCTCCATTTCCAAGCCGAAGAGCCAGCATTGTCCAAAGACCTTTCCATGGTCATGTGGCTGGCATGACTAAACACCGAGGCGCATGGAATGCTGTTACCTTCCCACCGAAACGGTTCTTGCAAGTTCTTGCTTTCGAACTGCTAGGTTGGCAGGAGCTGGAGCCAGAGATGGGAGTTCACTCCATCACACAGCACTAGGGTCTCGAACTGCCAATCTACAGACCTTCTGGTCTGCAGCTCAGCGTCTTAACCTCTGAGCCACTGCAGCTCGTCTTTCATCTAGACAAACAACAAAAGTAAAACATTGCAGCAAAGAGACTTCAGCCCCAGTAATGAGTGGGTTTGGCATGAGGCTATCAAATCTAAATAATTAATTAGTGTAATTTATCTGCTTAAACCTTAGTGACCAAGTAAAATTAGTTCTTTTTTTAAAGGTGTAGGATAGACAATCCAAACATTCTGGGATGTTTGAAGGGCTCACCCCCATAGAGCCCACACAAGTTTAAGAGTTTCCTTCTTTCTGTACCAAAGATGGCTTCTCCTCCCAGCATATCATCAAAGTCAATAGCTACTTGGCTTTTCAGTGTGCACGTACTAGGGTTTTCCTAGTAACCATAAAAATCACAGACAAATGGATCTGGCAACGCTCTTCTGAGATCCTGAAATGCCTCTTGAACTCAGCTCTTTCACAATACTGATGGACCTATTTATTTACTACATTTGTACCTCATCATTCTCCCAAATAGGGACCCAGAGAAGATTATATAATTCTGTTCTCATCCCTTTTATCCTCACAGCAAACCTTTGAGGTAGGTTAGGTTGAGAGTATGTGATTGGCTCAAGGTTACTCAGCAAGCTACCATGGTGGAGCAAGAACTCGAACCTGGGTCTCTCAGATCCTAGTCTGACACACTAGCCAATACACCACTCTGGCTCTTAAATTTGAACTTGTTTATTTTTGAAGCCATTGGTATTTCTGTGTAAATGGGTGTACAGAATATGAACATTCCCAAATTCTATGCTGCTAAAGCCTATGGTTCAGTGGTAGAGTGTCTGCTTGGCATTCAGAAGGTCCCAGGTTCAATCCCCAGCATCTCTACTTGAAAGGACCAGGTGGCGAGTGATGTAAAAAACCACAGCCTGAGACCTTGGACAGCTGCTGCCTGTCTGAGTGACAATACTGACCTTGATGGATCAATGGTCTGATTCAGTATAAGGCAGCTTCACATGTGTGCATGTAATCTTTCTTTATAGCCAGCATGGTGTAGTGGTTAAGAGCAGCAGACTCTAATCTGGAGAACGGGGTTTGATTCCCCACTCCTCCTCCACGTGAAGCCAGTTGGGTAACCTTGGGCCAGTCACAGTTCTCTCAGAACTCTCTCAGCCCCACCTCCCTCGCAAGGCACCTGTTGTGGGTAGAGGAAGGGAAGGGAATTGTCAGCCACTTTGAGACTCCTTAGGGTAGAGAAAAGCAGGGCATAAAAACCAACTCTTCTTCTAAGAATAATTGGCTATAGGCATTATTCATTAATTGGTGCTATCTTACATCTTCTTTTGATATTCTCAGACAGGCTCCCAGTCTTAGCACCATGCATTCTGTGCCCAGCCATTACTTAAAACTCGTTAACACATACAGCGTGAACCTGAAAAGTGAACTCAGAACTTTTATTTATTATTTATCTCTTTTTTTGTGAGTAGTGTGTGTGTGTGTGTGTGTGTGTGTGTGTGTGTGCGCGCGCGCGCGCGCCTGGGAGTCATGGTTGACTTCTGGCGACCCCTAGTGGGGCTTGGATGTTTCAGAGAGGTGGCTTGCTTACCATTGCTTGCCTCTGCGTCCCAGCCCTGGTATTCCTTGGAGGTCTCCTATCCAAGGACTTGCCAGTACTTGCCCTGCTTCATTTCTGAGATCTGACAAGATTGGGCTTGCCTGGGCTATCCAGGTCAGGGCTAACTCTGAACTTTTACTGATGTGTGGGTGATCACTTGAGCAAGGTAGAACCTGCCTCATCAGATGTCAGCCACAGCAGGCCTTTGCTAATACACACCACCATTTATACTTTTCCCGAGAGTTAATCAAAGTCGGAAGTGCATGGTCTGTATCATTTGTTGTAACCCAGTCTCATTCAGGCTATTGCCTAGCCACTTGCTCATGTTTTATACATAAGGGTTTTATTTTTCTTCTTAATTTGTAAGGTGAAAGCCAATGTACTTCATTTCCACTCACTAAATTAATACATGTATTGTTTTCTATGGCCCCAGTCACACGAGCGGGAAAATCTGTAGTGGAAGGGAGGCATTTTAGCGCCAGATCAAAAAGATGCACGGTAACACGATCATACGGTTCCCTGAGGTGCTGCGCATATGGCAATAGCCGGCAATCACATGGCGATGTTGAAGCGCATCAAAGGCCAGGAAGAACTGGCATGGTGCAATCAGATGTGCTACGGGACGTATGCACATGCCGGATGTGCCGGATTAACTCCACTTTGCGATCCGACGCTCGCCTGCGACCCGCATTTTCCGGTTGCTACTACCCTTTTGCTGGTACTTTTTAAATCCGCTTCTTCAGGACGACAGTACAGGTTGGTGACGGGTGCGCTATGCTTCCCAGATGTTGCCGTATGATCACGCCCGTTTGATGCGCCCTCAACCCATCTGTTTCGTGGGGCAAATCCTCCCCTGTGACAGGGGCCTACTTTTACCAAATTTATCCAGATTTTTAAAAGCATCATTTCCCTATAGCTGAGTTCCTTGGGTCAGTCGCAAGCTCTGGCACAGCTGTTCCTGAAAGAGCAGTTTGTGTCTGTTGTGGGGAGGGGAAGGGAAAGGAGTTTGTAAGCCGCTCTGAGACTCCAAGTGAAGGGCGGGGTATAAATCCAATCTCTTCTTCTTCTTCTTCTTCTTTCTTGTCATTCTTTCTACTGTTGTGTCTTTTTCAGTTCTTCATCATCCAAGCTGATAATATTAATGAAAAATAAGAATTACCAATACCTAATCCACACAAAATATTTGGGGGGGATCTTGCTCATTGTCTCAGTTGCCGCTGATCAGAAGCTATTCTTTGAATGTACATTTTAAAATCTAGTCATTACTAGGCAGATACAGTCTTGGTTGAGGGAAAATCATTACCCCCTCTGCTGCTGAAGAAGGCATACTGCATGGGGTATGGGTGTGGGTGTATTCTTTTTCAGCTCTTTTTGGCTGACATCATTCAAGAGTCACAATACAGTATTTTAGCAACTGATGAAATATTTCACTGCAGACCGTTTTCACAGCAGATGTTTTTAGTAACTTCTGGCCATCCATTGGGCACATGGGTAATTTATCCTAAGGCCATCTTCATCACTGTTTCTGGCAGCTGTCCCCCAGAGGTCATTTCGGGGGGGAACGCGGGGGAACGCAGTTCCCCCGGGTGAGGTGCAGGGGGCGGGGCACATGACGAAGCCCCGCCCCCTGCTTCCAGCCGCCCCGCTTCCAGCCCTCATTCAGCCAGGAGGAGGCAGGAGAAGAGGGAGGGTAAGTTGCTTCCTTTTTTAGTTGCCAGAATGGTCATTGTTAATTTGTCTCCATCCTTTCGGAGAGAAGGTGAGCTACAAGTGCTCCAAAGAAATAAAGTATTAATGCATTAACCATATTGGTGTCAACTGAGAAGAACAGCGGAAGGTAAACAATATAGTTGGGGGATTCTGATCAGATCTATGTTTATGTCTAAGTGGCCCACAGAGATGCAATGGGAAAAAGTGCATTGTCTAAGGGGGCGTCCTGCTAAGTCCAGGACCAGGATAAAAGCACAGCATCTTGTGCCCGCTAGAGGGCACTAGAAATGACAGACTGCTTCTCCTTTACACTGGCTGTGTTTGCTGGTGCATGTGGAATGAGCAAGGAGTGATTCAAACAAAAGGCAGAAGAGAACGAACTGGACCTAATTGATTCACCGTACATTTACATTAATGTATTCCAGTCTGCATAGTGCCAAGCACTGTAGCTGTGCAAAAAAGGGCATGTGTTGATTCGTTCAAATACTGGCAAAAAAGAATGCCCTCATCTAACTGGAGAGCAAAAAGTATTTTTAAAAAGCTAGACTAGGACACTGTGGTGGAGTGAGGCTGGCCTTGATTGCTGCTCTGGTTGAAAGTTTCAGGAATGATGCAAAATGGAGGCCCAGGTAGCAGCCACTGCCAAGGCAGCCTTTTACCATCTGTGGCTGGTTAGGCTGTTGGTTCCCTTTTTCGAACGCAATGACCTGGCAACAGTGATTCATGCTATGGTCACCTCGACCTTATACTACTGCAACACTCTCTTCATGGGGCTGCCCTTGTCTCAGATCCAGAAGCTGCAGCTTGTGAAAAATGCGGTGGCCAGGCTGTTGATGGGTCTATCTATACGAGACATCCAGCCTGTGCTGAAGGCATTGCA
>NW_015169225.1:396272-401757 GCF_001447785.1 Gekko japonicus | reverse complement strand
AAACAGGTAGTGTGAAATTCCCCATTGTTCATCTTATATGAAAAACGGACCTCCCAGCTTTCCTAGAGTTTACCCAGTTTTAATATTATAAACATTATAGAATTGGGGATAATTCATGCTTATGACATTTATGTGTAGTCATGACCTGCTTTCTCAGCTGCAGAGAGTAAATGTTTTGGAGTTAATTTAATTCTTCAGCAAATAATGGTATTGGTCCCCAGGCAAATGAATCCTTCATTCTAAACAGATTTCACTGTCCTTTTTAAGGAAAATAACCCCTTAATGTTAGAAAGTAATGAGTTGTTACCTTGGGTGATTTTTTTTTTTAAATTGCAGCAGAGAAAAGTTCAACCTGTTTCCCTTACATTATAGTCCTATTGTTAATTTACATAGATTGGTAAAGAAAAACATTGCAACTTAATCCATTATGGCAACACATCTTCAATCTATTTCAGAGTAGTAAAGTTAGACAGTGTAGTGATGGCACTACTCCATTATAAATTTAAGTCATTGTAACTACTATGAGGGTGTACTGGGAGACAGACACAGGTAGAAGCAATTAAGAAGATTGAGGGGTTGGAGCGCCTTTCCTATGAGGAAAGGCTGAAGAGTCTGGACTATTCAGTATAGAAAGGAGATGAATAAAGGGGGACATGGGAGAGGTTTGTAAAGTTATGCATGGGATAGACAGAGTAGACAGGGAATTTTCTTTTCCCTCTCCCAAAATAATAAAACTGTGGGGGGTGAAACAACAATGCAAAGCCCAGTATGATGCCAATAACTGGAGATAAGAACTCTAAAGTTTTGCGGGGAGTGGCACATATGATAGATAACATTAACTCACATGTAAGTACAGAAATGAAAACCTCAGGGTACATAAAACGTGGATCCCAATGTCTCTACACTAATGCGCAGACCAGAAAACAAACAGGAGGAATTTGAAGTCCTAATACAGGAAGGTGACTATGACAAATAGGCATTACTAAAACTTGGTGGGATGACACTCACAGTTGGAATATAAGGATTGAGAAGTATAACTTATTTAAAAGAGACAGACAAATAAGGAAGGGCGGAGGAGTCACATTATATGTAAAAGAGGTATATACTTGTGAGGAAATACGTGAATCTGAGCATGAAAGTCCAGTTGAGAATCTCTAGGTAAAAATAAAAAGAGTAAGAAATAATCCTGATATCATGGTGGGGTCCTGCTATAGACTACCAAGTCAGGAAGAGGACTTGGATGAGACACTCCTAGAACAGATTACAAAGTTCTCAAAGAGATGGGACACGGTGGTCATGGGAGATTTCAATTACCCAGAAATTTGTTGGAAGTCCAACTCTGCTAAAAATGAAAGGTCCAATAAATTCCTGACTTGTCTTGCTGACAGCTTTGTTTTCCAGAAAGTGGAGAGGGAAACAAGGGGATCTGCCATCTTGGACTTGATTCTTACCAACAGGGAAGAACTAGTTGACGAGGTAAATGTAGTGGGCACCCTGGGTAGTAGTGACCATGTAATTTTGGAATTTACAGTCTTGGGGAAGGGAAAAGCTGTACGTAGTCAGACGTATGTTGGACTTAAGGTAAGCAATTTTTTACAAACTTAAAGTTATTCTGGGTAGAATCCCATGGCCAGAAATACTTAAGGGGAAGGGAGTTTCTTAAAAGTGAAATACTGAAGGCACAATGACAAAAGATTGCTATGAGAAGGGAAAATGGGAGGAGCCTAAAGAAGCCAAGGTGGCTCCATAATCAGCTTTCTAATGACTTGAGAAATAAAAAAGATTCATTCAGAAAGTGGAAGGAGGGCCTTATAACCAAGGATGAATATAAACCAATAACTAGTGCTTATAGAGAAAGTATTAGGAAAGCCAAAGCTCAGTATCAGCTTAGGCTAGCAAAAGGGTCCTTTTCTTATGTTCAAAGTAAGAAAATGAGGAAGGACATGGTAGGCCCATTGTGGGGACAGGAAACTAAAATTGTAACTCAATTCCTACTTTTCCTCAGTCTTCTCTTGGAAGGGAAACAGTGCTCAATATGGCAAAAACAGAACACATGATGAGATAAAGGTGTTGCAGCCTAGGATCGTCATGGGGGTAGTACATAAAGTCCTAGTTTATTTAAATGAACCTAAGTCCTTGGGGCCAGATGAACTGCATCCAAGGGTACTAAAAGATATGATTTCTGAGTCTGTGTCCATTATTTTTAAGAATTCTTGAAGAACAGGTGAGGTGCCAGAAAACTAGAGGCAGGCAAATGTTGTCCCCATTCTCAAGAAGGGGGAGAAGGAGGATCCAGGTAACTACCGACCTGTCAGCTTGACATCTATGCCTGGGAAAGTTTTAGAACAAATCATCAAACAGACAGTCCTTGAGCATTTAGAAAGGACAGCTGTGATTACTAAGATTACTACTCTAGCATAAATAATTCCAGAACCCAATCTTGAAATTCATGGTTAAGCAACTTTTGGAGCACCGTTATTTTTTAGTGAATTGTATTTTATATTGTCTTATTGTTTTAACCCTGGCATTTATGCCTCTTGTAAGCTACCCTGAGCCTTCGGGGAGGGCGGGATATAAATTCAAAGATAAATAAATAAGAGCCAGCATGGGTTTCCAAGAACAAGTCATGCCAGACTAACCTTATCTCTTTTTTTGAGAAAGTTACTACCTTGCTGGATCAGAGGAATGCTGTAGACATAGTTTATCTTGATTTCAGTAAGGCTTTTGATAAGGGTCCATATAATATTCTTGTTGACAAATTGGACAAATGTGGTTTGGATCCTATGACTATTAGGTGGATCTGTAACTGGTTGACATATCACACCCAAAGAGTGCTTGTGAATGGTTCCTCATCTTCTTGGAGAGGAGTGACAAGTGGAGTGCCTCAAGGATCTGTCCTGGGACCTGTTTTGTTCAACATCTTTATCAATTATTTGGATGAAGGAATAGAGAGAATGCTTATTAAATTTGCAGATGATACTAAATTGGGAGGGGTAGCAAATAGGGTAGAAGACAGAGTCAGGATACAGGATGGTCTTGAAAGGCTGGAAATCTGGGCTAAAAAAATAAAATTAATTTCAATGGGGATAAATGTAAAGTTCTGCATTTAGGTAGGAAAAATCAAATGCATAATTATAGGTTGGGGGAGACTTGTCTTGGTAGTAGTATGTACAAAAAGGATCTAGGGGTCTTAGTAGTACATATACTGAACATGAGTCAGCAGTATGATGTGGTTGCTAAAAAGGCAAATGCGATTTTGGGCTGTATCAACAGAAGTATAGTGTCCAAATCACGTGAGATAATGGTACCACTTTACTCTGCTCTGGTTAGACATCACCTAGAGTATTGTGTTCAGTTTTTGGCACCACAATTTAAGAAGGATATAGACAAGCTGGAACATGTCCAGAGAAGGGCAATGAAGATGGTGAGGGGTCTGGAGACCAAATCCCATGAGAAAAGGTTGAAGGAACTCAGTATGTTTAGCCTGGAAAGGAGACAACTGAGAGGTGATATGATAACCATCTTCAAGTACTTGAAGGGCTGTCATATAGAGGATGGTGCAGAGTTGTTTTCTGTTGCCCCAGAAGGTTGGACCAGAATCAACGGGTTGAAATTAAATCAAAAGTTTTCGGCTAAACATTAGGAAGAATTTCCTGACAGAGCAGTTCCTCAGTGGAACAGGCTTCCTCGGGAGGTGGTGGGCTCTCCTTCTTTGAAGATTTTCAAACAGGGGCTAGATGGCCATCAATGCGGGGGCTAGATGGACAGCAATGCAGATTGTGTGAACTTAGGCAGATCATGAGAGGCAGGGCAGGAAGGGTTGCCTCAGTGCTTTGTTCTTGTGGCCCTTTCAGCCATAGTTCTGTCAGAGCTGTTCTCTCAAGGACAATTCTGAAAAGAGCTCTGTCAGCCCCACCTAGCTCACAGGGTGTCTGTTGTGGTGAGGGGAAGGAAAAGGAGTTTGTAAGCCACTCTGGGACTCTGAGTAAAGGGCGGGATATAAATCCAATCTCTTCTTCTTCTTCCATGCCCAGGGAAATGCTGATCACCACTTTGAGGTCAGGAAGCATTTTTTCTCCAGGCCAGTTTGGCCAGAGAACCTGGAGGTTTTTGTCATCTTCTGGGTGTGGAATAGCTGTCACTACGGGTGTGGAAGGGTAGGTATTTGTGAATTTCCTGCATTGTGCAGGCAGTTGGACTAGATTACCTCGGATGTCGCTTCCAACTCTATGATTGTATGATTCTAACTCCATTTCCAATCCAAGAGAGTAAAATGAAATCACTGCCACTTAAAAATAATCCCCCAAACCTGGAGTATGACTCAGCTTTCACTTTGTAGTCGATGCCTGTAAAGCCAACCTATTCCAGTTTTCTGGGGTGAATGTGGGTATTTCTGTGTATGTGTACAGCATTATTATTTTTTAAAAAGTAAGGAGTTACTATTGATGATCCAGAAACACATTTTGTGATAAATGTGGCTCCAATAGTTGGGTAAAAAACCCTTCTTTATTCAGCATAATCCAACACCCCAGATTTTTGCTCACCATACACATTTGCTTCTCTGCTTTCCATTTCTCCTTTACACCCACTAGACCAATCCCTGAAAGCAGTTCTGAAACTAAGAATCTCTCGCATGTTAAGCTAAGGAAACAGGTCTATGTAAATATTATCCAAGCACATAATTACTCAACTTTGCCTTTGCTGATTATTGACTTTTGGCATTATTAGCACATTAACTTGATTCCCTTTCTGTGTTTCTGTGAACTCCATTCACTTGCATTTGCATCTGTACAAGAACAATTAATTAGCTAATGTATTTGTACAAAGAAATCAAATCCAAATTAAACACTGAGGACTAAATTGCACTCTAAACTATGGGTTCATTCAACAGGAATTAGAAATGCTTAACATGGGGTAGAATTTTGTCTGTTACCAAAAACTAAACAAAACTAAGATTGTAAATGAGCACATATTAATTTTGTTAATTACTTGTAATCTTCTTAAGCATTATTTAACATGTTAGAAATTCAGAGGCATATGATATTTATCATTTCGTGCCACAGAATGCTTCTCAGTGGATCTGCTAAAAGGTATTGATAGGAAATTGTGATGTACAGGAGGCTGTGAAGAACATACATAAGAACATAAGAGACACCAATGTTGGATCAGGCCAAAGGCCCATCCAGTCCAACACTCTGTTTCACAGTGGCCAAAAATAGCAGGTGACATCAGGAGGTCCACCAGTGGGGCCAGGACATTAGAAACCCTCCCACTGTTGACCCCCCCCCAAGCACCAAGAAGACAGGGCATCACTTGCCCCAGAATCCCTATCTATACCTTGTGGCTAATAGCCACTGATGGACCTCTGCTCCATATGCTTATCTAATTCCCTTTTGAAGCCGTCCATGCTTGTAGCCATCACCACTTCCTGTGGCAGTGAATTCTTGGGTGAAGAAGTACTTCCTTTTATCCATTCTAACCTCAA
>NW_015169225.1:385962-395230 GCF_001447785.1 Gekko japonicus | reverse complement strand
TTGGATGTATGCCATCCGGGCCTAGTGATTTATCAGTTTTTAAGTTGTCTATCAGTCATAGGACCTCCTCTCTTGTCACCTCAATCTGACTCAGGTCTTTCAACACCCCTCCCGAAATCAGCGGTTCTGGAGTGGGCAAGCACTCCACAGTGAAGACAGAGGCAAAAAATGCATTCAGCTTCTCAGCCATTTCCCTATCATCATCCTTCAGTACTCCTTTTACCCCTTGGTCATCCAAGGGCCCCACTGCCTCCCTGGCTGGTTTCCTGCTTCTAATGTATTTGAAGAAAGGCTGTTCTGCCCATGAAGGGGAAAACAGCCACTCAGCAGTTTCACGAATGAGCCTATGAGAGTGCCTCCAGCAGCCAATCACCTGTCAGTGGGGGATGGAATGTTGGAGGGAAGCACAGCAGATCTGCCACAGGGAGAGTGCAGTGATAGTTTTGGGTCTGGCTCAGCGAAAGAGCAGACAGTTTTAATGGTAGCTCTGCCTGGTAGCATGGCAGAGTGCTTTACCTGTACCTCTGGGAGAGAATAGGATACCTGATTGTTAGGCCTGTCTCTGGTGACGAGCAGACTTTGTACTATTTAGTCTGATTCTTGGGAAAGGGCAGGCTGGTGTGGGTGGAATTCTGTGGAAAATATCCAACCTAGTGGCTCATCAGTGAAAACCTGTTTGTACCTGTTAAGCAGGGGTCATTTCCTGCAGGAGCGCACAGGAGCGGAGCTCCGGCAGTAAAGAGCCCAGGGGGCGAGCACATGCAACAAGCCCCACCCCCTGCTCCCAGCAGCCCTCAGTCAGAGCAAGAAGCAACCAGATAAGTTGCAGAGCCCCACCCCCCGTCCCCCTGGTCCAAAACAGTCCAATGGCCCCTTTAAGACCAAGTTTTATTCAGGTACAAGCTCCTCCTCCTCTGCGAGGACAGATCTGCATGTTCCCCCCCCCCAATAGCTAGCAATCCAAAAGAGTCTAGTGGAGCCTGAGCGGTGGGTGTTGCCTTCTGACACACTTCCAGTGATTTCAGGGGGTGTGGCATATGCAAATAAGTTATGCTAATGAGTTATGCTAATGAGCTCCTGCACCTCTTTTTCTACGAAATGACCCCTGCCTGTAAGCATTAAATAGAATTCAAATCACACTCTGACGCCATAATTAGTTTAAACCTATGTGCCTCAGCTAGGTTTCTCCTTTGACTATCTGGAGGACTGTGCTGCTGATCTGTGCTTTAAAAACAATCTGTAAATGAATAAATATTTTCTGTTAGTGACACACAACTCCTGCCTCAGTAGGGTTGCCAACCTCCTGGTGAGGCCTGGAGATCTCCCAGAATTACAACTGATCTCCAGTTCACAGATATCAGTTCCCCTGGAGAAATTGGCTGCTTTGGCTGTTAGACTGTATGGCAATATACACTTCTGAGGTCCTCCCCTGCCAAACCCCTGCCCTCTCAAGGTGCCAGCCCCTAAATCTCTAGGACTTTCTCAACCCAAAGTTAGCAACTCTATGCCTCAGCAATCCCATGTTCTTCTTGCTCAACATAATACTTACCTCATGACAGCAAATCCAAAACCTTTACACTTGTTACACTTGTGACTGAGGGGAAGGTTTACAGCTTTAAATAAACCTGGTTCCCCCAAATCATAAGTCTGTGTGGGTCCCCTCAGCTGATAGGAAAGGCCTCTTAAAAATGCTTAAAATCATGCCATTGTGAATCCACTCCACTGAGAATCCACTGAGAATGAAAAATCTCAGGGCATAAAAGAGCTCACTGAATACATTGATATAGTTAGCTCTGTATTCACTTATCAAACCCTCATTTTTAATCTTTAGCAAAACCACTTCAAAAATCCAGACCAATAAAAAATTAGCAGCACAGAAATGTGGTCTCGGAAAAATAGTTCAGACTCATTTAAAAAGTTTTAATGCATTACTTTCATTTTTACATTGTTTTTATGATTATTTTAAACTGAGATAGTAAATAATTTTATAAATGGGCATCAGTAAAGATATATTCGATAAAAAGATATCATGAATACAATAGTCTAACACTTTTCTATGATTTTAATTTGCAAAATCAATATTGAGAGAAAGAGCTGAACAGCATCCTGAAATAAGAAAGGCTCTGAAAGCCACAAAAAATATTGACATGTTCTAAGTATGAATCCCACTTACCTTTTATTAAATGTGAAGAAAAAATTATTACTACATTTAAGACTGCAATCCAAAGCACACTTACTATGGAAAAAATTACATGGAACTCAATGGGATCTCATTTATTTATTAAAATATTTATACCCCACCTTTCCCCATGGCTCAGGGTAGCTAAAAAATCAAAACTGAAAACAAACAAAATGCAATAACCCCCCAAATAACCCCCTTCTCAATAAAAATGCCCACAACCTATGCCCCATTCAAGCCCAGCAAATAAAATCCAGGGCTCTTATCCAGCCTGCAAACAACTGATTATTGCCAGAGGACAGAAGCTGTGCATTACGTTCTTGTGTACTGTCCCAGTGCTAATGCATAATGGGTAGTGGAAGTGGGACAGTGGGCACCAGGGAGATGCCTTAAGGAAATACTGTAACAATGTTAATGTTTTAAGCATGTTTGTATTTGAGTAAAAAATAATATTGTTAATTGGGTTTCCCTGTGTCCTTTATAAAGTTTATATCTCCCACACATGATGGGGAGCATCATGTATGCCATGACATCACATCCAGGTGATCACCTAAAGTGATGTCCAGGCATCTGCTACACTCTAAGAATTCCCCCAATCTCTATGGTCTTTACCATAGATTCCTAGAGGGTCACAAATGTCATGACATCAGTTTCAGGTGCTCTTCTGGATGTGACATCATAGTGTTTCTTGTTGTCATTCCTCCCCCTTTTTCCCCTCCCCATTCCCTCAATCCAGCATGGCAGATGAAGCGCAGGAATGGTAAGCCTATGTGTTACCCAAGGACAGAGTGTCATAGCCTTGGATACAGTTTTGTCTGGAAGGTGGGTTTCTTGTAGGCAAGCAGTACTGATTATGTTAGGAACCTTCAGCCTTGGTGGGACTACAGACTGCTTGCTTACTGCAGTACCTAACTTTTTGCTGAGTAGCAGCTGCAGTGTGTGTGTGTGTGCGTGTTCAAGAACTGCTTTTCAGTTATAGGGTGTTCAGCCATCGGCATAACTGTGCCCTGAAAAAGTGGCTATTATATACAAATGTGAAATCATGTTATTTCCTTATATGCCGTATTAACTGGAATTTTACACTCCTCTATATAGAGAGCCAGTATGCTTAAAATTAGAATCTGAGTACTGCAGCTTTGAACATTAAAATCAGTTTTATTATCAGACATTGGAAATGCTACCTCAGGCAAAGCTTAGATTCACAATATTTTGAAAGAATTAAAAAAATGCATAGCCCAATAAAGTATGGAGCCACTGGGGCTTTTCTCCCGTTTGCTTGTGACGGTTGAAGACTCACCACATCCGTTCTTGGGAAGAGGTGGTCCTGACCTCTGCCGAGCCTACTGTCAAAATAACTGATCGGTTTTCATAGAGATTGTCCATCATGTTTAACTCAGCAGGGTGTAGTAGCTTCCAAGGTAGGAAGCCAACTGGATCCAAAATTCAGCACAGAAAAAGAGCATGAAATTAAAGGTTTCAGGGCAGCAATCTAACAGTCATCAATTTCAAAAAACCTCTTATCACGGCAGGCTGTGAAGAATTAAGGCTCTTATTTGTTTCTGCCTTCCAAAGACATCTTGTTGGCAGAGGGAAAAAATCCATAGTAAGGCTGCCAAGTTCATGACAGGGTTGGAAGGTGTTCAGTTATGAGCAGTACATTACATTATACAATATGCCAGAGAAATCTGTTCATGGCCACGCAGGCCTTTTAAAAACCTCCTTAGCCTTTTTATGCATCTTGAAGGTTTTTCAGATTTTACACCCAATGGTTTTGAGCTAGCTGCATCCCAAGAGTGAATGGAACAGGAGTTAAGATGGCAGGGGTTACTCCTTTAGCTTGTAACAAGCAAATTGTTGGCATTTAGTTGGTTTGTTTTGTACCATCTTTGCTTCTGTTCCAGGGAAGAGACCTATACTTGTCATACTCCTTCTGATGGTCTGAGTGACTGGCCTTTCTTGCACAAAATTGAAATAGAGAACCATTGCAAGAATGAACCTGTAAGGGGACATTAAATCAAATTTTAATACAAGCACTATCTCAAGAAGCGAACGTCACATGGTAGAATTATGATCATGTTGTCTTCATGGAACCTTATCTGTTCAAATCCTATTCTTAGGCCGTGCTTAGTATATAAAATGAGGGATGTGCAGGGCTTTGTTCTCCTGTGCATTATTTGTTTTTTTAATAACTTTTTTATTGCTTTTATACTACATACTACAAAGGGTAAGGGATAGGGGAAAATCTAGCCTAAAATACAAAGCTAGGCAAGGATCATGTTACAATAGTTGTACATAAATTGTACCCAAGTCTTGAAGTTTTCCACACATAAGATTTAAGGAATGAATGGTAATAATTATTATTTCAAGATCAAACCAGCACAAATAATTAGCTAGAATAATTGCATCCCATTACTTTATAAAAAGAAATCAGGCTTTCAGTATTAAGTTATTTATCATATTTTTCCCCCTGTGCTTGTTTTTATCATAAGTCAGTCTGACTTTAAGAAATTTAGGAGCCGCCTCTCCTTTATCGGATTCTGAATCTTCTGAGGGGCTGCCCTGAGGTACTGTCTCTGCTTCCCGATCTATGTTTTCCTCTGTTACATTATTGTCCTCTGCTTTCCCTTTTTCTTTTGCTGTTTGGTGCTGTTCCAAAAATGCCTTTGCTTTTGTATCAGATTCAGTCTTTTCTTTTTTCTCTTTGTAGTTGAAGATAAGTCATTCTGGTATTATCCAACTGTAGGGGGTGGAGTTTCTCTGTAAAAAGTATGTCAAGTTTTTGTATTGTTTCCTCTTTTTTCTTATCTCAAATGGAATGTCTTTTAGAACTCTCATTTCTTCGCCTTTGATTTTTAGGGTTATCCCGTTAGTCACTTTCAATATTATATCTCGTGTTGATCTCTTGGATAACTTAACAAATACTTCACTGGGCAGTTTATTTTTCTTGATGAAGTCTGCATATGTTCTATACACCATATCCATTTCATTTTGTAAAAATTCTGCTTTAAGATCTGCCACTGGAGCCAAAGCTTTACTTAAAATCTCCTTCAAGTTCTCCCCTTTTTGCTCTGAGATCCCCTGAAATCTCAGTACATATGATGATTTTTCCATTTGTAGCTGTAGCAGCTGTTCTTTATCAGAGGTCCTCTCTATTTCCACAACCTCCAGTCTCTGATTTATCTCATTTGTCTTAGCATCAACTGTTTTCTACGTTTTAACTGTTTGTTCTGTTCTTATACTACTTTCTTTCAATTGCTTTAGAAGAGCATCAAAGTTATTGTTAAGGTTGGTCATCTGGTCCAGCAGAGGGTGCAATGCTATAGCTAGCATATTAGGGAAGTCAGTGGTTATTTCCGGTTTAGAGGCCAGTGTCGCTGAGCTGGCAGTTCCTGCAGAAGATCTCCTCCTAACCGCCGTTTTATCAGCCCGTTGTGACATTGTTTACACAGAAGAAAAAAGTTATTTTAAGTCTCTGAAAGTCTGAAAGAGAGCCAGTTTGATGTGGTGGTTAAGTGCGTGGACTCTAATCTGGGAGAGCCGGGTCTAATTCCCCACTCCTCCACTTGCACCTGGCTGGATGACCTTGGGCAAGCTGTAGTTCTGATAAGAGCTGTTCTTCAAAAAAAAAAAGAGCAGTTTCTGTCAAGAGTTCTCTCAGCCCCACCTACCTCACAGGGTGTCTGTTTTGGAGAGGGGAAGGTAAAGGAATTTGTAAATTCCAGTCTGCTAGCCGGCGATGATGTGCTGGCTGTTCCTGTTATAAGTTTTGTTTTCGGCGCCATTTATTCTGCTCACTGCATCATTGTTTACACAAGAGGAAAGTTTAAAAGTTCTCCGTAAGTCTGATGATTTATCGCTGTCTTGCTGGTCCACTGCACACTCCGTCATAATCTGCTTCCTTCAAGCCACCCTTTCTGTGTCCCGCTTTAAATTCAGTCTTTTCGGGATTGGGCATTCCCCTCCCCCTTCCACTTGTTTGGGGCTTTGGGACGGCTTTGCTGCTAGTGTTTTATCAATTGTTTGCTGGGTCATAGCTCCACACATGTTTGTACTTGCGTTCATTGCGTATGTAGAGAAGATCATTCCTTAGGATCCTTGTGCGCCTCTTGGTGCCATGCTGGCTCCGTGCCATGGGGGCCTTTAGGGGCAAAAAGGTGCCTCAATCCTTTGGCTTCCGCCTTAGGAGAGGCACCTCTCGTGCCTGGGGGTTTCAACATCAACCCGGACCCCCCCCCCCATTGGCACGTTTGCAGGGTGCTCACATCGGAGCTGCGATGGAGCATGCCCACTTGTGAGTTGCCAAAAACCAGAAGTCTCCTGTGCATTATTTGAAAGTCCTGTTCCTTAATTCCAGTAGTCTGGGTTATTTAGAGATAAGGAAGCAGTGATGACACATGGTCCTGAATGGACCAGTTAAGACTTGTGGATTTCATTAGATAACTATTAGTTTTTACTGGGATGGGAACCTAATGCTTAGTGTAAATTGCCCTGCTTCTCATATTTTCAGATATGGGCTGTGCCTTTTCTGGACACAAAAATATGGAGGTTTAAATATGTATATATGTATTCTTGTAGGGCAATAGGTAGCTACAGTTAAATATAATTGTGCATGTAGGGGTGGAAATGCAGCATAAATCTGCTATTACTTCCATTTTATTTTGTTCTCCTATAAAGTCTACTTTGAAACTTACACGAAAACCAATGTTTTGCATGAAAAAGCATCTCCTAACTTGCTGAAAAATAAAACTAGTTTTTAAACTCCTGCAAGAGCCAGCTCAGACAGAAGGCGAGGTGGAGTGACTGGGAGTACGATATTAGCATGCCTTTGTATAATACTGCATTAGCTACAGCCAACTCTCGTGCCTCAAACTGTTCAAAAATTTCAGTAGTCATAAGACACGCTTCCTGATCTTGGAAAGCATCCTTTCCTTGGAATAAGGCAGGGCCAGGCACAGCTTTGGCAACTCAAGGGAAATGCTTCACTGAAGGAGTTCTATTCTTTGCAAAATGAAACAGGAAAAGAGTTTGGAAAACAGCCACCATGCCAAAACACCAGTCAAAAAACATTAATACCAACAAGCTTCATCCCAACTGAGTTTGAACTGATTTGATTTTTTTGTGATTCTGTCTGTCTGTGGCATATGGTTTTGGGCTGGCTAGCTGTTCTAATTTGTGTTCAACTGACCATAGCCTTAGGGGATTCTCTGATAGATGGAGGTCACTGGAGCACAGAATCTCCATTTATTTCATTCTTCTGCCTTGCCATACAAGCCTGCAAAGTGACAGAATGGTGAACCAAAGGTAGTTGCATCACTTAAGATACTTGTCTGTACTAGAAACTCTGTAAGATGCTACAGAACTTTTTTGCCTTGATTATCCAAGGAGAGAAAAAGACATCAGACTCCAGGGTCAGTATTCTGACTCTTATTTCCTGTATTACCTGCAGCAGTGCAGGCGTATTTTTGGAGGACAGAAACATGGAGCAGGAAAGTATAGGCCATATAGTCCAACAAAGTATGAAATCTAAAGGAAAGTATAGGCCATATAGTCCAACAAAGTATGAAATCTAAAGCTCTTGCATCTCCAAAAGGTAGATGTCCAGCTTCCAGAGGTAGCCAAATCCACTGCTGGACTACTCTTACGAATAGGAAGTTTCACCTAATGTTCAATCAAAATCTACCCGCTGTCATTTAAGACCTCCTCCAGAACAGCACAAAACAAGCCTTTGCCTTGTCCTATGTCATAGCCCTTCAAGTACTGGAACAAGCGTAATACAAGTCGTCAAGAAATATAAGATGGGACAGCACTCGTACATAACACAGAGTACACAAAACCTGTCCCTCCCACTCCCAAAACTGCCTTTAGGTGGTTTTCTTGTCAGTCTACTGATCTAGGGAAAGCAGTGCCATCCTTAACAGAGTCACACCCTTCTAAGCACATTGAATTCAAAGAGTAATACTAATGCTGTGCTACAGAACCAAACAAGGATATAGGTCTGACTTTGTCATAGCCAGACTCATGGGTTCTCCTACTATCCATAATATCTGGTTATCCATGCTACTTGTATTAATTGTCTTTCAGGTTGGGCAACCAATGTTTACTTTTTTCAGTACAGAAGAAATCTGTTCCCTGAACCTGTATTGATATTCATTCTAGATGTTTTATGTGCACTTCTCTGTTTCCATTTCTGAAAATTTTATGCTTTATGTCCCTGTTATCCTGGACATGTTCCTACTTGGAAGTACATTTCCCTCCAAGTCCCTCAAGTGAGCCAATAACTACTACGTTGCTTTTGCTGTGTTTATGTTCTATTGCTGCAGATACTAGAAATATACAGCAACAACAAAACCATTCCTAAAATTGATTGCAAGATGTTATCTCTCTGTAATCAAGGGATATAATCCAGAATCCCATGGGTGTAACTAGGGAAGGGGTGTCCCTTTATCATCAGTGACAAGGAATTGCTCCAGTTACACAAAGCCCTTTTCCATTCTGTGCAATATATTTCCTCTTTCAGAAAAAAATACAAGGGGATTTCTGTGTACATATGGCTCTGACGGAAATACAGAGATTGATATTCTGCTCAAGGACCTCCCTACCATGTTTTGAAGACTAAAATTGTTGATTAGGGGTTGAGTGGGCTCACGTTATAGGGTGATATGTAACAGAGAAACCCAGTTCAAACCAAGAATATATTCCCATAGATTTCTGAGGAGAGACTGTCCATTTGTTTTGGGGATGGTTTTTACACCAGCATTAACAAATAAAAAATGGGAATAATAGAATTTAGGGATTCCAAAATCATAGAATTTAGACAAGCACAATATGCAATCAGAGCCATATAGCTGTGACTCTCCAACCTTTATTGGGGAGAGGGCATCACATCTCAGAGGACATGGTTCCCACAGGCATCTGAAGTCCTGTCCCATGATATATAGTGACAAACAATGTCACTTCATCACTGATTGCTGGGAGTTTGGTGCAAAACTGACCAGTGTATATGATTCCATTCCAAGGAGAACTGGCTTGAATTATGCCCTAAACAGAAGTGATCTGTGAACCAGAATTTTGTAGCCATGCTCGTCCATG
>NW_015169225.1:376019-385911 GCF_001447785.1 Gekko japonicus | reverse complement strand
ACCTTTGCTCTTCCCACAGTGCTTTAAAGCATGCATCAGGACCAATGTCACTTTGTCACTATTAGTCCAACTCTGATTACAGCCATTTGGACCAATAATTCCTTGTCAGATATAAAATATAGATTCCACATCTGATACTGATTGCTAATAGATTATATTCTATGAAATGTTTCATTAAATGCTTCTCCTTCTAAGTCTGCAAGACCAAGAAACAGCTGTTTTGCAATTGCAACTGTCCCTGAAACTGTATTCAGCAGTCTTAGCCAGAAATTTCCTAAACCTGTTCAGAGACAGAGCATCAAAAGGTTATCCAACCCAGCCCCAGCTAAATGCCTGTCACCAAGAGGGCAGTCAACACAAATTACAAAAAAATGAGGTGCAACTGGACACACTTCAAACTGATACGCTGCCACCAAACTTTCATTCCATCCCTCCAGCCAGAAGCCAAAGGATAAGCTCCTGACCTTCCTGGAAATGACTAGGAAGTCCTCCCTGCAAGGTAGACTCACAGCACGAATTCCACAAAAGCTAAATAAAATGGAAGACTATGAAGACAATTGCAGGCTGTGAAGACAAATTAACAAAATTAATATTTAAAATATATTTTATTAAGGTACAAGTAATACTTTAGACAAGAACAATTACTGTGAGGAGAAAATAATAAAACTAAAGATTCATAGGCTAACTAAGACATTGGTTCACAAGTTACAAGATGTTACCTATTCTTAGTTGCAGATTCCAAAGCAACTCTCTCCAGAGTTGACAAAGCCAGTGCCATTTGGCTGCACTGAGCACTAGTCCAAGATGGCAAAAAGTGAGCCAGAGTATGCCAACATGTATTGGTAGCAAGTAGGCAGCCTGCAAGCTAAAGAATGGGTTTGAAGTTTTCCTTTATTGCTAAGGGTCCCAAGTGTTGCTAGACCTGTGCACCAATCAGGGCCCTCAGAAATTACCTTTAGCCAAATGAATGAGCCCGTCACTGACCAGATGACCTAATAGTTCCTCTGACCATGTGAGAAGGAGGAGGACAGTGCCAAGAGATGACTTCTAGCACAGCTGTCTTATCTCCCATTTGCAAGGTCAGAGTGTTCCTTTCTCAGCAAGGCAATTTGAGACTCTGAGAAAACAACCCAAAGCAGACCACAGAAGCCTGAACCATACTTTTAAGTCATAACTCCATTTTGAATGAACCAAAAATCCATGACATAGAGAATGCTTCTAAGCATGTACGGGAAGTCTGTGGGTAAAAAGCAAAAGTCTATGCCAAAGATAAAGGATAACCCCAAACTCCCCACCACGGACTGAAACATAGTGTCCTGTGCCATTCTTATACACATGATATGTGCTCAGACGTCTCTATGCAGTCATCCTTTTCCTTCACCCCTCCCCAACATAAATGTTTTCAGTAAAACTTTATTTCTTTTAAAAGATCTTTGCCTGGGACTATCCATCTGTTCACTACTGCATCAAAAACCCACAAGCCCAGAGCCCTTCCCTGGGGTCTGCTCAGCCCTGGGATACAGATCCAAGGGGCCACAGCTTCAACTTTTTACCTGACAGTCTCAGTGGTTTAAAAAAGAGCCACAAGTAATGCAAGCCCAACAGAGTTTTCTATGCACCCTGAAAGCAGCCCTATATGGTGTATAGAATGAGAATGTGGATTCAGTGTTGGTAACTTATTACAGTATTTCGTAGCAAGAGTTGTGTTTGAGAAAACCATAGCAGCATAGAAAATATATTAGTTAGACCTCTATAGTGTATGCTTAATGTTTATGCATTGTTGAAGAGTTCAGAAGACTACATTATGCATGTAGATGTGATACAGCTCATTAAAGATCAAGAGGTTTCAGGTTATTAAGTCAATTTGCTGGTACAAAAACTAGCTGGTACAAAAACTATACACCATTCAGAAGAAAAGGGTAAGGCTTGTTGCTGCTTATAAATAGTTGAGATATGCAGTCTTGCAACAGTGCTCCCTTATGTGCTTCTGGCACAATCCTCCTTCTGTACAACCAAGTGTTGATTAACTTGATCGACCTGACTGGAACATGCCTATAGATCAGAAAATGAAGTGCCATTTTTCAGTGTTGAATATGGATTTCATTCAGGTTTAAGCTTCCATTTGAAGGCTATCTTGGGCAGAATATTTAGCAAGTTTGATATATATTGTGTTTGTCAAGTGCTGTCAGGTCACTTCCAACTTATGCTAAACCTGTGAATTAGTGAACTCTGAAACATCCTATCATTAATAGCCTTGTTCAGGTCTTGTAAACTGAGGGCCACGGCTTCCTTTATTGAATCAATCTATCTCATGTTGGGTCTTCCTCTTTTCCTGCTGAATTAAACTTTTAATAGCATTATTGTCTTTTACAGTGACTCTTGTCTTCTCAACATCTTTCGACTTTCCTTTTGCATCCATTCACATCAACAACTGAACTTGTCCTCTGCTTTTCCTCGGTAGCTCATTGAGTGCCATCTGACTTGGGGGGTCTTATCTCCTAGCATTTTTAATCTGTTTTTTTATTGTCTCATTATAGAGTTTTTGAGGTAAGAGATGATCAGAAGTGGTTCACCATTGCCTCCTTCTGTGCAGTACTAACCAGGGTTAGCTGAAGTGTCACTGCTGTCTTCTGTGATAGATCCTCCACCAGTGTCACCTTCCACTACTGCTACTGCACAGTAGCTACCCTTCAATGAATTTTCCAGCCCATCATCAGTGGAACTGTCTGTTGTAGCTGTTCTGCTGATGTAACTGTTGGTTTCTGAAGGGGGTGGCTGCCTCTTAGTCGAGTATCTCAGCTGTGACCATTATGCCTTGAGTGACTCAGCTAGGACTTCAGCCTCTTACACCATTGCTCTCAGTTTTGCTGTCACACACAAACTCCTTCACCACATTAAGGTGTGCATCCATGACGGGGGGGGGGTATTTCCATTCTAGTTTTTGCTGAAATGCTTCCACTCTGTATTGTTTTTAAGTTTCAGGAAATGAAAGGGGGATTAAATTAATAGGTAGTAGACAGCTTTAGCAGCTTTTTGTAAAGTGCATAAAGCACACTTCTAAAGATATTCTGTGTGATGCATTTTAGACTTCCCAATGAAAAATTCATGGAATTGGTAGATGAATGTATGCCGCACTTCACAGCAAGCCATTTAGGAATTACAATGATGGGGCATATATGGAACTAGGTAACATGTTTTGTTAGTGAAGGTAAGCTGCTTAAATTTTCTGTTGTCTTTTGACAAATGATATCTTGGTCCCTCTTTCACACTTAAACACAATATTTAGGCTCTTAACATTGAATGAATGACAAATACTTGATTATCCAATCTTTGCATATCCATAGATTGGGATCTAAATGAAGTCTCATGCTGAAATTCTTCTGAAGTTATTAGCTGTTGCTAGAAACATAGTACAATCCTAAACAGAGTTACACCCTTCTAAGCCTATTAACTTAAGTTTGCTTAGGATTGCATTCATAAATAAGTACTTGTAATGCTAAATCTGTTTTCACAGGGCAAATTAACCTTGAGCAGCATAACAGAGAGCTAATCCAATAACATCTTCTGTTGATTCTTTATCCAGGTATTAAATATTAAGCCAGCCAGGGAATGGATAGATATGAGTAAATATTCCACAAACATCTGGAATAAATCCACTGATCATCCAACCATCATTTTGACATCTGTTAGCCATCTAGTTCTACCCATATTGAAGATTGGGCCTTGGGTCAACCTCTAATGCTATTTGCACTACTCCTATAAAAATCTTGATCATTCACATCAATATTGCTTGTGGTTTACTTTGAAATTGACAAGGGACAATTTGTTCCTATCCTAGGACAGTACAGCATGGATGTGGACATCTGTTCCTATATCAGGAAAGTGCAACGAGGGTGTGGAATTTGGTTGATTAACAACCCAATGACCTGAATATTTATAATGGCTTACTCCCAAGTAATGTTTGCAACCATAATTCCTTAGCTGTGTTGAAACGTTGCTAACAAATTTCACTACACGTGGCACAATGATCTAACAAATTGCCTGAATGCCAGATGAACTTGTAGATCCATTCCTGGAGGAAGCAGTGTATGCTTGTTCATCTGGCTTACTTTTGTCCCCCTTTCTCAGTAAACTGAACCTACTGGGCTTTAAAACAATGCCTTGGGCTGTCAATTAAAGTTCATAAGAAGAAGCATCTTCAGATGTAAAATTTCCTATTATGTAAAGAAAATCTCCATCAGAGATGGTGGTGGTGATGGTGGTGGTGATTACTGCAGGGAAGCCTAGGGCAAGATGAAGTCCAACAGCATAGTTAAGGTACAGCATCCATACCCTGAGAGGACTCTTTTAGCTTTAAGAACTACTGACAACTGAGCATTTCACCAAGCACAGTTTATCATATCACTGAGCTGAGGTGATGACAGAATGTGCCAACAGAGAAACTGTCTTTCTCTAGGATTTCTAAAGGTACAGGAGTCTTCTCAGGATACACACTGGCAACCTATTAAAATTGTTCCATTCAGTGAATTGTTTTCAATTAAATTTATAATTAAAATTAATACTTTTTAATCTGTTAGACTATCTGCACATGTTTTTATTATAATTATTCACACTGACTTATTACAGTCCTCTGCTGCATTTTCACCCCCTACATACATACATAATTTCTGGCACCTAGATCATCGCAGAATGCTCACAGTTCCCTTTTAGGCTGATCCAAAGTTTATTCTTTATATGTGAAAAGACCATGATAAATTGCTCAATGGGTTTGGTTTTTGTTGCCATTTTCACAACTCACACTTGCAGGGGAGAGGCTGTGGTTCAGTTTTAGAGCACTTATTTTGCATGCAGAAGGTCCCAGCTTCAATCCCAGCATTTCAAATTTAGAAGAATCAGTTAGCAGGAGGTGAGGAAAATGTCAAGCTGAGACTCTGGAGAGCTGCTGCCAGTCATCGTTGACAACGATGATTCTGATAAACCCATGTTCTGTCTCACTATAAGTATAGCCATGTGCTTAAAACAGTGTTTTGCATTGTTCATAAGAGCCACCTTGGCTAAAATATAAATTCGGCTATCTTCCATCATCTATCATTAATCTCATGTTAACCTTCAGAAGTGATACCAAAAAGATATTTCAGTCACTTGTGAAACTGTTGTGAGCTCCTGAAAGATTTTTAAAACATAACTGTGATTTTAAAAAAAAAATAATCTGTCAGTCCTGGCCAGCTGTCTAGCAGTAAACATCTACATTTTAAAAAAACTCAGGAGTGATCTCAGTTATCTAGCTGGTTACTGTATTTTCCAAATCTTTCTCTAGGGCCCACTATGATTTCCCCTCCTTCCTCCCATTTTCAAGTATCTTCTCAAAAGCCATTCCAACTGAATTTTTCACTGATATTAGTCAAACAGGTCAGAAGTGGGCTGATTTTGTGGTTCCTAGCTGCACAGACATCCTTACTAATTGAAGACGTCTCAAGTGGTTCCAAATGCAAAGTATTGTGATTCTCAATTAAAGCAGAAGAAAAGCAAATAACTCTTCACTCACTGAGGGGTGTAATGGGGTCTGGGGAAAATTAAAATTTTAGAATTGCAATATCTTGTCACTCATGAAGCAAGCTAATTCTCCTATCAGTTGTATTTTTATTGTGGCTCTCATCTGAAATGAGAAAAGAATGCATTTTGATAATAACTAATATCAATCAGGAATAATTACGAAGAAGTATGAGTACATTAGCCTCGCCTCCTGCCAGCACTGAAGTGAGAAATTGGTACATGGGAAAGGGTGTGCAAAGGTATGAAGCATGTATATAAGTAGAACGCTAGTGAACCGGATTATAAAAGGGAACAGGAGTTCAGGGAAAGTTTTTTTAAAAGAATAAATTCTCTGTTGTTTTCCGTTCCCAAATGTTCTTTTGCTGGCAAGCATTAAAGAACCAATATGTCCGATGGCAGGAAACAACATTTGCATTTTACAGCAGTAGTTCAGCAGAACACTGGTTAGTTTAAATCTTTGCCACAGTTTAGAAGATGAATTTGGCAACTATAATAATTCACCTTATGCACTTCTAACTCTAGAAATTCTGAGGACTTACTAGCCTTCTTGAGTTGTTCAAAGTATATGCAGTCTATTCATGTACAAGGGAGTGGGATTGCACCTCATTGCTCTTTTCTACTTGCATGGGCAATATTTGAAAGACACAGAGAATAAAGTTGATAACAAAAACACCTGGAACTGGCTTCAAAATGGACACTTGAAGAAAGAAATGGAAGGACTCATTCTAGCTGTACAAGAGCAGAGACTCAAAACATAACAGTATGAAAGCCAAGATTCAGAAGACTAGTGATGACAGTAAATGTTGACTTTGCAAGGTTAAGGATGAAACAGTTGACCACATAATAAGTGCCTGCAGTAAAACTACTCAATCTGACTATAAAGAACATCATGATAAAGATGCATCTATGCTGCACTAGAATCTTTGCAAGGAGTAGGACCAGAAATTCATAGGAGCACAAACCAGACAAGATCATGGTGAATGATGAAACAAAGATTCTCTGAGACTTCTGATTACAAACAGATATACACCTGGAGCATAACACCCCTGATATCACAATTGTTGAAAAAATGAGAAATAGGGTTTGGATAATCGACATTGCAATCCCAGGAGATAGCAGAATAGAAAAGAAAAAAACAGGTGAAGATCACAAAATACCAAGACCTACGAATAGAGTTAGAGCTCATCTGGGAGAAGAAGGTGACCATCATGACACTTGTCATTGGAGCCCTTGGAGCAGTGCCTAGAAGTCTCATGAACACGTGGGCATTCTGGGCACTGAGCAAATAACACCAGCTCACTTCCAGAAGACAGTGGCACAATCTGCATCTAGAATTTGCTCTGCTGTTTTACCATACCCACACTGGAATAGAAATTCCCCTCTACATTCCTTGCCACTTTCACTTTGATTGATTGTCGGATTTTATGGCAGTGTCCAGACTGCATGCAGCTTTCACTTTACTTGATCTCTCAGTTTTATGGTAGCCGTCTGCATAGATTTATGACCATTTTATGGCCATTCAGGGGTGACTCTGCAGTCAGTGTGGCATTGGCCTGGGGTATTTGAATGTGGTTTTGAGCCGCATCTTTTTCGGTTCCAATGTGGGTTTGGTAAAACAGTGGAGCAAATGCTAGATGCAGATTGGGCCAGTGTTGCTTGGAACAGCAAGAATCCTGCAAAGATCCCTCTCCAATTCCCAAGAACTTGGCTAGATCTCAAATTGCAGAACACCATCTACCAGTCAAATATCTGACTGTGACAATTCTTAACAACAACAACAACAGTAACAGCAATAATAATAGCCCTTTCCCCTGCATAGCAAGTCCTGGTTTAGAAACACTGCTATTGAGTGCAAAATGATTTCTGGAGAGGTTTGAGGAATTGGTGGGCAACAGAACAGAAAGGGCTGGTTGGCTCTAGGAGAGGAGGGAGAAAGGAAAATCTGAGAGAGTGCTGAGGATTTTTTCCCTGTGGATATACTGGATTTCTACTGAAGAAGTACAGTTGTTCCAGAGGAGAAGACAATGATTGTGCCTGGTATCTGCATGGGGGGGAAATCCCTTCATTAGCCGGTCCTAAATTTAAACAGTATCATAAAATAATCAGTGATTATAAAACACTTCAAACATTTAGGGAGTTTTATAAGAGAAAAGACAGTCCTAGAGAATCCCTGCTCTGAAGTGGTAAATGCTATGCCTAGGGTAGCCAACCTCCAGGTGGAGCCAGAAGATAGTTGGTATCACAACTGAACTCCAGACAACAGATCTCTCTCCCCCTGGAGAAAATAACTGCTTTGGAGGGTGGACTCTTATAGCATTCTATTCAGCTGAGCCCTCTCCCCTCCCCATACTCTGGCTTCCATAGATTCCACCACAAAATCTCCAGGAATTTTCCAACCTGGAGCTGGCAACTCTAATCAGAAGGACTGGCCCCAATGAGTTCCTCACAAAGGGTAAAGAAGGCCTGTAAATGACCTCTTGCCTTTGCCTTTTTACTGACAAAACCAAGCTTGGTTGCCTAGCAACAGCCACTGAGGGAAAAGTTAGCCCCACAGCAGGAGGAGAAGAAAATGGCTGGTGGCCCACCTCAGTAGCCAGACAGCTGCAGAAGTGTCTTTGTCAGGAGAGACAGCCATTTTGGCAGTTTATTCTGTCAGGGAAGTGGCCAGGCTGGCAGTAGGCAGGCGAGAGGAGTGGACCCAGCACCCAGCCAACAGCAAGTGAGTACTCTTAAGTGGCAGTTGATGGGTTAATGGCTGATGGAGCGCACGGCACAGCCAATGGGAGAGCTGGAAAGTGCCAACACGTTAGGGCTTTTATATATATCAGATAAGTACACAAGAACCCTGTTGGGACAGACCAATGTAGCCCAGTATACCGCTTCCAGTGGTGGCCAGATACCTCAGGGAAGTACACAAAAGCAGAATGTAAAGCCATGGTTCTCCTCCACTGCTGTTTCCAACATCGGATGTTCACAAAATAACTCTAGAGTTAGCATGGCTAATAGCCATTCATAGTCCTATCCTCCATCCTTTCTAAAAGCCCTTCTTTAAAAAAAAATATCACTAGCAGTTTGGGCTGTGATCAGAACCAAATAAGTAGCAAGTGCTATTGAGAAAGAGCATGGGAATTAATGAATCAATCCTTCAAGGAGTTCATCCTCAGCATTTTGTACTTGCAGAAGCTTCTAGAGACTCTTCACAGGCAAGCCCACTTACAGAATATTGGTGTGCTTCAGCAACAATCAACCCCTTGGTTTACAAAACCAACTGTTTCCATAAAGTCAGTAAGAAAAGATATCTAAATTGTACAGAAGTGAATCTAGAAATAGGTACTACACCAATCCCCAAAGTCTTTGTAAATATGCACTCAGAGATTGAAGTTATGTCCAGCAAGGCACACTTCAGTGTGAAGTTACATGAATAATATGGGTAGATGAATTCTGAATCCAAAACTTGGCTTAGACTCAGTTCTCCTCCCCAGCAGCTTTTTTTTTTATATAAAGATTTTATTGGCTCCCCTAAAAAGGGGAGGTATTTCGCTTAAAAGAAAAAATGGGAGGGGTAGACAGTGGGAGAAAGAGAAAGCTGAGTGATATATAAACTGGTAAATTAAACTGTTAGTAATGTCCAATTAATCTTCTTGGGCTTCTTCTGTGTGTTGTCAAACTTCTTTTCTTAGTCCGGTCACAATTAATTATCTGTTAGTATGTTAGTAATGTTCCTTTGAATTTCTGTTAATAAAAAATCTCTTCTGGGCGCATTCAGAACCGCTTCTTTGCGTGCTGGGTACTTTTACTTTCGCTGACGTGGAGGAGCTTCCTCTGTTGTCTTCTCCTCCCGGCTTGTTCAATCCTCCTTCGGGTTGCTGTTAACACTTTCAGTTCCTGCACTATAAATCCTCTTCCTTTCATGCCATCACTGGAGGACCTCCGCTTTGAGAATGGTATTTATTTCATTTACGCTTTTATATCCGCTCCCAGACTCTCTACTAGGTCCTCCTCGCAACTATTGACTTGTATAAGCGCTTGTCAGGCACTTCGCTGTCACAGTTCAAACTTTTCCATTTTACAAAACTCCCGTCGGATTCACAGCCATAAACAGTCCAAACCTTAAACAGCCGGCTCTCTCACACACACAAACGCCCAGACGGAAGTCCCTCCCTTCTTCTCCGCTCACTTAGCCCAGCTCCGACATCTTTTCTTTTTTGTTTACTTTTAAAAAGTTCTTAAAATGTGCTCCAGAGAGACAAAACTTTTTCCCACTTTGTTTCAAATACATCAAAGGAAAACATCACTGTCCGCTCAATCCATTCCCCCCCTCCTTTTCTTTTTCGCTTAT
>NW_015169225.1:340964-375956 GCF_001447785.1 Gekko japonicus | reverse complement strand
TAAACCCCGTTCGGGGTCGCTCACGCAGCAACGTCCATTGGGGCAGGGCATGGCGGGAGCCTCGGTCTCCGACCTCTTGGCCGAAAGAGAGACTCCCCCCTAGTGCGCCCTAAAGCGCCCCGGATCCGAGCTCCTCTCTTCTGAGGGGCTCGTTCGGGTCTCCGCTCGTGCGGATTCCCTCCTCCACCGCGGGCGGGCGAGGCGCCCTCGGGAGCGACCCGAGGATGCGTCCGCCATTCGCGGGAGCCGGACCGGAAGCCTCCTCCCCAGCAGCTTTAGCAAGCTCCCTCCATGGCTGGGAAGCTCCCTGGCAAAGGAGCCCTGTCCTCTTACCTGGGGCTGGCAGAAGTGCTGCAGTTGCAGCCAAAGATGAGCAGGTGAGCAGGAAGTTGCTGTCCCTGACAATGCAGGAAGATGCAGCACCAGCTGCTTCATTGCCAGCACTGACAGCAGCAAACAGTGATGGCTGGGGGAGGCCAAGAGAGGCCAAAGACAAGCCTTGGCTTAACTTAGGGCCACCAGGGAGGCAGGAATCACCCCGCAAGAGCTCAGCAATCTCTCCCCCAAGCACTTCAGCAGTTGTAACACAGGCAACGAGCCAGCAGTCAGTCCAGACTAGGGAGGGAGGGAGGTGGGCCAGATCCTTTAAAAGGAGGCTTATCAGCCAGACTGGGAAGAAAGCATGGAAGGAAGGACCATAGAGAGAGGTGTTGCACTCCTTCCCTTTCTGAGGACTGAAGAAGTCTACCCTAGGTAAGGGCAAGACAGCTGAAGACAGAGGCAGGGGGCACGGGGGGTGGGTGGAGTCCCACACCTATATAAACAGAAGACTATCCCTTGATACATTTATGACCAATAATGAAAACCACAAAGAATATGCAATGTCTTCAATTAGTCATTCACTGACTTTTATCATGCACCAAAAACAAGCAAAAAATGCCCAGTGTGTGAATGCGGCCCCACAGGAGGCAGCCAACGGCATGCCTCCTGGGGGCCGCCTTTGCCTCCTCGTGAGAAGGAATGGAGGAAGGGCTGCGGTGCAGCCTCAGCTCCTAATGGGGGGCCGGGTAGGAATTTTTTGTCCCCTTCTCTGATTGGCTATTGAGAAGGGGTCTTTTTCGCCTACCCTGCACTACTGCCAGTGGATTGAGGAATTGGTTTGGGATGGTGCCTTGGGTTGGTTCATCACTTTATTAGGGCAGAATTAGGTTTAAATAAAGTTCAGCGGCTACATAAGCACCGATCAATAACCCCGTGGGGGGGGGGGAGAGGGGTCTGTGGGATCAACCCTGCGGCCAGGGATGAGGCTTGCAGACTGCCTATGGGGATGGCCATGATGGAGACTCAGCACTGACCATGTGGTGGTGTTTGAAGGCTCCTGAAGGCACATCCCAATCATTGGCTCGGCTGGGTTTGCAAGCGACTTACAGTTGGCTCCAACCCGGGGCCTTGGTGTCTTGCCTTTTATATGGTTAAGGATGGGGTCAAAGCGACACCAGGCCTTGACCGAGCTGCTGTTTCATGTTTGCCCTTGCTTTTACTTTAATATGTTAATAAAGTGGCCTTATTTTATCCAACCTCTTTCTTCCGTCTGAGGGGGCAAAAAAATCTTATTTTGATTCTGTGTATACATTAAGCTTTTTCTCCAGCTACCAGGAAAAATAATTCTCACACATGTAGAACATTTCTGTGCATACACAGGAAATAGTCTTTTTCCTTTTACTTTTGGTCACAGTTTACACCATTCTGTGTACCCTGAGAGGCATCACAGGTATGGCTTGGGAATGAACATATGGTTATATCTTTCTGGCACTGATTAAGAGTAATGATTACTATGCTATGTGTAAAGGTGCTGTTGACACTCTTATTATTGAATACCAGGTGGAGTTATATCTCCCCTTATTCATTTTAGCTTTGAATAGAGTTAACTAGCTTCCCATTTACAGAATAGGAAAGTGACAGGAAGTCTTCAGACATTTAGCTCCTTGCCTCCCAGGGAATTAGGACATTTCAAGTGCAGCCGCACTTGAGCCATATGGCTTTTATGTAAATAAATACACCTGCTAAGGGAAGCAAGCAAGCACTCAGGCAAGCATCAGCTCTCCATAACTAACAGCATGCCCTTGGAGCCCTACAATAATATGTCTTCTTCTTGGAAGCCAGCTGCAGAGTTCAGATTTTGATTTCCTTGGCCAACTGCATCTCTCCAATAGCAGTCCCCAACCAATCATGCTACATGAAGAACTATTTTTCTTGCCACTGAAAGCTATCAAGCAAGTATCTCAGATTAGTTCTAGCAACATTAGCTTCTCTCCCCACTGGCCATTAGCAAGCAATCAAGTGTACAAAAGATGGGCATCTCTTCACTTGGCAGCACACAGTAACATTCTCATTAGAGGGTGTTTTTTTCCTTTTTAGAATCAGATGAATGTCCTCCCTTTTGTACATGTGGAGGGACAATCCATGTTCAGGAGTGGCTGATTTCCTCTTAATGGATTGGGAACCATCGAACATGCCATGCCACCTCTGGGACCAAATTAAAAATGCAGGTGCAGACCATTGTGTTAGAATTGGGTTGCTGCCAATTTACTATAAAGCAAGAGATGGTGAAAAATAAGCAACACACAGTTTGGGTAAGCAGGGTTGGGGAGACAAACCCTTTCCCTATGACTCCTTCCCAGACATTTCTTTCTGTGTAGAGTTTCATGAACAGAAATAACCCAGAAAACTGGTTGGAGAGATGCAGTCCCAGGGATAAAAGCATGGGCGGGAGAACTATTCAACTCCCATCTCTCACCTAACTATACAATACTTTAAATCTGCCCTATTCCCTCACCCACACATAGTTCACAGCAATTCAACACAAGTCCTCTTGGTGCCACACATCTAGACATATTCTCATGTGTCCTAATTCAGTATCTAGGATTTGGCCTGCAATCTTTGAGACTTCCAGATGATAGGCATTTTTATTCCACCCTTCAAAAATGGTTCTCCCCTTCGCATTTTCCCCCACAATTATCTTGCAAGGTTTGTTAAACAGAGCTAGCCCAAGATCATTCAGTGAGCTTTATGACTGTCAAATGGTGTTTTGAACCTGGGTTCTAGCCCATCAATCTAACCATTATACCACACTGGCTCAGACATAAAGGGCCAATTTCCACTTTACAATATCACATGTAAAGATAAACTAGCCATACCACTTTGTGATATCTTGATATCTTAATACACAATATTTTAATATGTGATATCTTAATATCTTAATAGGTTGAATTTGGCTAATTATTTGTCCTGTTTTAAGCACAATTTGGGGCAAAAAGAACAGTGTGGACTTGGGAAAGCACTATGGAAATAGGGGAAGATGTTTCAGTACATAATTGTGAATAGCTGGAACAACTCTGGCAAAGGCAATGTGTGGCAGTGCTATCCATGGTGCTGAAGGTATAAGGCAGGCTGCAGGAGTTGCAAGTAGCTTCAACTGTCCTCACATTTTCATTTCCCCATAAATGAAAGATGGTTTATCACGTACAGTGCCTGAATGAGCTGAGTTATGCTACAGGGACATCTCTCATCGATGACAATCTTCCGGGCTATCACAAATTCATAGGTTATAACTATACTGTTTATAGGTCTTAACTGGTAGCATGTGTTGCCATGTATCTTTAACAACATTATTGGTGTCCACCTGTTTCTTTCTACTGACTTTTATAATGCCTTGACCAGCTGCTTGTCTAAGCACTGAAAAAACTGGACAGGACAGTGTTAGGCTAATTTGCATGAACAGTGATTGACCAATCTGCATAATTTGTTCTTTTTCTCCCCAGTCTCACAGAAATGTCCTTTCTAGGTTGCAAGGTGTTCGGTTTTGCAAAGGTCCGCAGAGCAAAGAGTAAAATAATTTTCCCTACCAGTTAAAAGAAGAGGAGGAGGAGGAGATTGGATTTACACCCCGCCCTTCACTCAGAGTCTTAGAGTAGTTTACAATCTCCTTCCCTTCCTCTCCCCACAAGTACCCTGTAAGGTAGATGGGGCTGAGAGAGTTCTGAGACAGCTGTGACTGACCCAAGGTCACCCAGCTGGCTGTGTGCAGAGGAGTGGAGAATCAAACCTGGTTCTCCAGATTAGAGTCCACCACTCTTAGCCACTATACCAATCTACTACACCAAACATTAAAAGAGCAAGCAACCATGGACATTGAATTAAATTAGGAAAATATAAAGTAAACTGTAGATAGAGTTGGATGAAGATGGGTAGCTGTGTTCGCCTGTCTGTAGCAGTAGAAAAGAGTAAGAGTCCAGTAGCACCTTAAAGACTAACTGAATTTGTGGAAAGTGGAGTGATTTTGGATGCCCTCTCCACTCCAGAGAGCCAGTTTGGTGTAGTGGTTAAGTGCATGGACTCTAATCTGGGAGAACCAGGTTTGATTCCCCACTCCTCCACTTGCTGCTGGATGACCTTGGGCAAGCCCTATCAGGGCTGTTCTCTCAAGGACAGTTCTGGGACCCACCTACCTCACAGGGTGTCTGTTGTGGGGAGGGAAAGGGAAAGGAGTTTGTAAGCTGTTCTGAGACTGTGAGTGAAGGGTGGGGTATAAATCCAATCTCTTCTCTTCTTCTTTCCAATATATAGGACAGATGGGCTCACATTCTAGCTGTATTTGAAGAAGTGAGCAGTGACTCATGAAACCTCATACTTGACCACATATTCAGTTAGTCTTTAAGGTGCTACTGGATTCTTACTCTTTTCTACTGCGGTAGATGGAGTGGCACATGAACGAACAAAGTAGAGCTGGACAGGGTACATTCAAGAATCTGAAAATGCATGTTTTATCTGTAGAGTTTTGGGTTTTTTTTAATCCAACCATGAGACCAAACGTGAGACCAAACATTTTAAAAATGAAACAGGAAAAGTAAGGAATTTGTAATTATGCTTTGGCACAATGGCAACATCCTGAACCAGTCAAAGTGCCACAATCCTTGTTAATTACACTGTCACTGGAGTTCCTATTAATGTATTTATAGCTTAGTACTTCACAGTTACTGTACTGATGAATTATTCATTCTACCTTGAACACATTGTTCTTTTGATTCATCTGACTGTGTTAAAAAGGTGAACACAACCAGGTTTCATTCATTGAGAAAGTGGTTCACTTACTTGCTGAAGAAGCAGGTTGTTGGCTTATCTTGTCCCCTGTTTAAATGTGTCAGCTAGGGAGGTCAGCACTGAAAATGCACCTCTCTAGATTAATTGTTCAGCTTTATTGCAATCAGTCAGGGAACACTGGCCATCACAAACTGTTGAAATGAGCGGTGTAATCCTAAATAGGTCTGCTCATCATCCTACAGAAGCCTATTCAATGGGTCATACTCCAAGGAAAATATTTTTGGGATTGCACTGTCAATGAGTCACCAGTAGTTCAAGGACAGGTTAGTGCGGGAACATTGAGCTATTGTTCCAAACATCTGCATTTCCTAGGATAGCATTTCTGATTTTGTGGGAAAATATCTAAGGTGCCAGGAGAGACAGAGGGAAGGATAGCTTTTTGTTTCACTCTCCACTCATCATGCCAGATGACCAGATGGCCAGCCACCTGGCTGATCACCTTAAAAACCACAAACCTGAAAAAGCAGCTGCCTACAGCTCAATAAGTGCAAAAGAGCAAAGGGGTGATGAGTTTGCCATCATCATTCCCATTGAAAGCCATTGTAATGAAAACAAATATTATACATAAAATACAGCAAGAGTGTGTACAGCTTTTGATTAAAAAATAAGAAAAATGTATAAGCCGGGGCCCTGAGTCACACGGGGTCCTGTCTGCTGCACCATGGGGAGGGGGGAGGGGCAGCCAAGGCAATCCTTGCCAGGCAGAGGGGGTGCGCCAACAGAAGCATGGGAAGCTTGCACCCACATGACCCAACACTGGCCCTATCAGACGGCTTGGATGCTGGGAGGGCAGGGGTGCCTGGCTGTTTCTAAAGGCACTGCACCACCCCTCTCACCATCTTTTTGGCCCACCCTCCCAGCCCTTGGTGTTGTTTGACAGGGTTTTGCATGTGGCCTTATTTCATTAATTTTCCTTGTCACAACTTGGTGGTATCATCATGGGGCCAGTTCCATTATCAGGAAAGCCAGCCTGCATACCCATTTTCCTGAGTTTGGGGATCCTCGTAAGGGATCTTGATGTGAAGGTCAATTGGTATTTCCAGCCCGGGGGCACGCCTGGGGATTACCCTCATGCTCAGGTGGCAGGGGAAGCCACCTCAGGGCATCTGCCCTTGTGGGATCCAGAGACCAGTGGATCATTGACTGGCAGGCGGGTCAGTCGATGAATTGGAACGGATACCCCATTCTGTGCCAAAGCAGACTACAGCTGTAACTAATAAAGTTGTGGCCAATTTTATTCCACATTTCTCTGAAAACTTTGAGTGTGGGTGTATTATTTCAACTGAAGTGTAAGCGGGTTTAACATGTGGTTGGGTATGGAGAGCCTCTTTGGTATGGAGCCTCTATGGGTATGGAGCCCCCACCTCACCCCTCCCTTTGGTGCTGGGGCCACAACCCTAGTATTTGGTCACTTCTGTGAATGAAAGGAAACTGGTGAGTTTGAAATGGTCCTTCCATTTCAGCCTCAGGCATTTATGCACATGGACTCTTGGCAGTAACTGGCTGTGAGCATGTTTATTACCATGATTACATGGATATCTAAATCCATTCAGTCATCTGAAAAGTACCTTAAAAGAATAATCTGAATTCCCTTCTCTAATGATACTCTCTCTTATATGGCACATGTTTTGGAGGGTTGTTTTGTGCTTTACAGAGACTCTAAATGATGTGCTTCTTTTGGGATACAATGGCTGTGCCTGCAAAAAAAAGGGGGGGGAGGTATTATGCCCCTTGAAGAGACTGAACATCTTTGATTTGTACAGAATACTGAATCAAGCTGAACTGACCACAGTTCCACTCCTCCTGCTGAGCTTTATACCTGTCTTGCTGTTCTAGATTATTAATTCCCAGAGTGGGAGCTTTTCAACTTTTTATGCCTTGAAAATCTAAGCATATAATATGAATAATCATGAACATGATCACTATCATTGTATACTTATGCACACATTACCCAGCTCAAAGTTAATACTATTTCCCTTGGCTTTAATACTAATAATGAGCTACAAAAGTACTATTCTAATGATCTTGGGCTGTATCCATACTGGTCTGATAAAATAACCACCTAATCTACACATCAGATCTGGTAGTATCATTCGTGCTGGATCAGTAATGCTCATAGATGATGACATCATCTGGCTCACATCAATATTGTCCAACCACATACAGCTATGATGAAAGAAAGGGGCATGATAATGCTTCTACACACCCTAAAATGAAGACACCAGACACCAAGGCTGGTTAAACTAACATTTATTAAAATTATCAGACAGTTCAACTGCAGTTTATTAACTCTTTTTATTAGTGAAGATTCCCTCAGAGGCTACCTGAGTTTTACTTTAGTAGAACCACCCCTGACTCAAAGCTTGGAGTACTAACATAGCTGCGTCTCACTTTTTTTCTTGAGACCAGTGCGCTGAGACGTGCTGCTCATCAGTGCCATTCCGCTTTACAGGCCAGTGTACCTGTTCAGGTGATGATGCCCAATGCCAAGTTCCCTCACCAATTTCTTTGGTCAGTCAGCCTGAAATGTCTAGTTTGGTTACCTTCCCTGACACACAATTGCCTCGGGGTGTTTGCCAATAAACTAACCCATAGTAATCCTGTCATAAGATGGGGCTCAGCACCCCTCACCCAGTTTGTAAACAATGAACTCACAAAGGCCATCTTGCAGTTCAACTAAAAAACCCAAACCATTACCTACATTGGGCAGATGTACCCATCATCTCTGTGAAAGGATGAACCTGATCATAGGATGAGGAATGATAATTCTCCCATCTGCTGAATGGGCAGAAAGTCTATTAAATAGTCATGCCAATCCTTCTATTACAATTTGCCCTGCAACAAAACTGTCCAATCTGCAGCATCTTACCTTTTCCCAAATGTGGTATCACAACCAGTGACTCCCAGCCAAAATATAGAAACCATCATTCACAATGGAGTCTGGACAACAGAACAGATTTATAGGTTCTAATATTAGCCAAGCCACTATGTTTTTCCCAGTCAGTACTACATATTTTCAACAGTTCATGTGTGTCATGTGTATATTGTTCTGATATTATATCAGTGCATGCAATATGTGTAAGATGGTTCTGTTATTGTGCCGATATGCACATAGCAAGAATGATGTTGGAGGAATAATTTAAATCCTTGCTGAATCCATGTATTAAATGTACAAAAGCTGTGGAAAATGTTTTGTTTGTTTAAAATATTTCTATTCTGCCTTTCCACCCAAATAGGGCCTCCAAGGCAGCAGACAGGAAAAGGGTGAACGTTTTCTGCATGAGAGCATTTAAAACATTAGAACATCATTTAAAGAAAGGTATATAAAATATTTAAACAATTCAATAAATACATATAGGCACCCAACCACATGTAACAATGCAACCAGGAAGGAGGGCCAATAACATATTGGGTGTATGCCAAACAAAACAAAAAAGTCTTTACCTGCCGACAGAAGAAAATGATAGAGACAGCCCTTATGTGTTCAGAAATATTCCCTGAAGAGAATGATGTCTAACCTCAAACCCAGCAGATGGAACAAACTACAAAGATCTATAATTTATTCACAGGATTTATGAGAAGCTTTTTAAATCAGCTTTTTAAAGTGGATTAAACAAATTAGCATAAAGCAGGAAATACAGGGTAGAGACAATAGTTTCTCACTGAGCCCAAACATGAACAACTGTAGTAAATGATCTGTGAATGTATGGTAATGAGTACAGAATGAGGAGATGTAAGGTATCCTGATATCACCGGCCATTCCTTAAATCTGTCCAACAGTCTTCATGTATTCATTAAAACTTTGAGATGTATGGCTTTCTCTTTGATTATATGGAAGGTTTTTACCTGATGCCTTGGTAGTGGGGGAAATGTTTTAAAAATACAAACCAGCAAGACCTATGCATCCTGTTAGTTTCCCCCCATCAGTAGGAGTTAAGCAAAGATTTAAGATTCTTGCAATGATTTTGATTCATGAGCCTGGTGAGTTGATCCACTATATTTTAGGATGATTCTACCCTTCCTCCCTCCCTTACCCAAAATCTGTTCTTTGACCTACTGATCGTTAAGCAACCTTATCTCACTCAAGGGTCTATATTATATCTTTATCTCCCATGAAAAATGTGTAAAGGGCTTGTTTTCCTTTTCTTCCTAGAAGTAATGCAGGTTGTACCCTCAAAGGGGGGTAAAAGTGTATTATGTCTCAAAACAGAACTGAACAACTTTCTTTTTGAATTCTAGACCCTGACCTTTTGTCTGTTTTATCCTATAAATGAAGAAGAAGAAGAAGAAGAAGAAGAAGAAGAAGAAGAAGAAGAAGAAGAAGAAGAAGAAGAAGAAGAAGAAGAAGAAGAAGAAGAAGAGATTGGATTTATACCCTGCCCTTCACTACCCAATGGAGTCTCAGAGCGGCTTACAAACTCCTTTCCCTTCCCCTCCCCACAACAGACACCCTGTGAGGTAGGTGGGGCTGAGAGAATTTTGACAGAGACTGCTCTTTTTCAAGAACAGCTGTGCCAGAGCTTGTGACTGACCCAAGGTCACATCAGCAGGTGCAAGTGGAGGAGTGGGGAATCAAACCCAGTTCTCCCAGAATAGAGTCCACACACTTAACCACTACACCAAACTGGCTCTCTTTGAGTCTTGTTCAAAGAACTTTGAATCTTGTTCAGTTTGCTACCATGATCTGTTCTTGCTTGCATCAGAATGATCATTCTTAGGAAAAAGGCCTCCCTTGTTAGCTAAAAGCTTCCCAGATAGATTCGAGGGAGGGGGGCTGTACTAGAACAAACAAAGGTCCCCTAACACATCCAAGACAGCAGACTGGCTTATCATGTGTGCACATGTATGTATGCAGATGTGGATGTGTGTAGCTGTTCTATCACCATGAACTCATTTGGCAGCCTGGGTTTAGGCATCACAATACTGAATTCTTGAGATTTAGATTGATAGGCTACTTGGAGGTCATTCACACCCTCCAGTTAGAGATGGAAAACACATTTATATCCCACAGTCTTGTAGGTCTCTAAGATGATATTGGATTTAAATCTGGATATTCTACTGCAGACCAATACTGCAGACTCTCTGAAACCCTTGAATTGTTCTTCTCCTTTTGAGTCATTTCTTGTGGTTGATAAGAACCACAACTTATCTCACTGTTAATTCACAGTGAAATTTTATCTAAACTAACAGACGGAGAGGAGAGGAGAGGAGAGGAGAGGAGAGGTGCACTTGGGAAATTGGGGTAAATGACTCCTGTTTTGTATTTTTCACCTTAGAGAAGTTCCCAGCCCCACTCTTGCCAACCTGTAGTCTTACAAATACTTATGGTGGACTTGTAAGGGTTTTTTTTTTCCTGTCCTGGTTTTAATTCCAACATGGCTAAATGTAAAGGTTCAGGTGGACTGCTGAATTCATAAGAAGAGGATGACAGTGAATGTATGATTGGAAAACGGGTCATATAGGTCCACCCAGAGAGTCACTGCCGAGGTCATTCTCAGCACTCCTGCAGAGACCACCAACACCTGGGAACTTCTCAAGACAAAATGACCAACAGAGTCTCTTTGTATTTTTCCAGCAATATGTATTTTTCTTTGGCTTATATCTAGAAGTATTTGTACATTTTACAGATGCTTACTTCTTGTTCCAGGTACAATAAATGTAAGGTTTTAGTCCACAATTGAATAAAAATGTACTACTTTCTGTTCTCCCAATTTTCATCCCTATTTTATTGCTTTCCCAATGATATATCACATTTTCCCATATTATTCCTTGCTCCACTGTTGCATGCTTTATTGCTGTATAACAGTGAACCTGAAATATTTCAGGACAGACTGCAAAAGAAAAACTCTATGGATTTTTATGTTTGTCAGTACTTCCCCTCTGTTATGTGACCTTCAGAAAATGTTTTGTCTCCTTACTCTTGGACTGAGAGAATGATGTCATAATCACAGATCATGTCTGCAGAGTGCTAGTCTGTCCAAAGATGAAGGCACCAGAGAAAAGTTGATGTTTTTGGACAGATATTGAACTCTTTCACTTCAAAAGCTTCAGGAAAGCTTTTGTTTATGATATGATGCTCAGAAAAGGTAAATCTATGTGCAGAAGTGGATGCATAGCTACTAGGGATGGGCACAAACCAGGAAAATAGTGGTTCTTTGGGGTTCATGGTTCGTTGAACCATGAACTTACACAAACTTTTCTGTTTCCTGAACCAGTTCATGGTTTGTTCGGTTTCTGAGTTCATAGAATGGCCCCAACCAGAGGTGAGAACCAAAGGCACTTAAATTCCATCGGAGCCCATCACCAGCCCAATGCCCTACCCACCCTTTATAGGCCATTGGAGTGCTTAGATTGGACTCTGAAGGCTTTTTTAGGCCTTATGTGCCCTTATGTGGGCAGGCCCTACCTGGAAGTTGTCCTGCCCATACAAAGGCATAAGGCTTATAAAAGCCTTCAGAGCCCACTCTGGGAGCTCAGTTGAATTGGGCCTCCCGAATCGACTAAGATACCAGAGTGAGCTCCTATAAAGGCCTTCAGAGTTCGCTCTCAGAGCTCACTTGGGCCAACTGGACCCAGAGGTGGGCTCTGAAGCCATTTAAATGCCTTCAGAGATCACTTCTGGTCAGGTGGCCTGACTTGGAAGTAAGCTCCAAAGGTATTAAAATGCCTTTGGAGCTCTCTCTGTTGGGGTGATGAGCTTTGATGGCATTTAAATGCCTTCAGAGCTTGCTTCTGGGTGGCCCACCAGACCTGGAAATAAGCTCTGAAGGCATTTAAATGCCTTTGGAGCCCAAGAACATGACTCCCATAAATCTCCTGAACCTCTGTGAAAAACAGAGAGGTTCATAGGTGGATTGTGGGTGACACATTCTCCCAAACCCCCAGTTTGCAAACCACAAACTTGCCTTGTTTGTGCTTGAACTGGAGTTTATTTGGAGATTCATGACCATCCCTAATAGCTACATATCTGATATAAATGTAAATCAAACAAAGAACATGTCTTAAGCAATGGGATAACTGCAAACTAAAAATGCCCAAGATCAGAAAGATATAGAAATTGTTCATTTTAATTTCTTGCACCTGTGTGAAATGGTACAAAGATTATGAATGTTCAAACATTAATGTTTGCACAATCTTGTATGTAGCTGTGATCTTAAATATGCATCTGAGTTAATAAGTTCCATTCATTTCCATGTAACTAGACTTCCAGAGGATATGAGTATTTGAAATACCAAATGCACAACAGGAGAATGTTGATCAAAGCCAGTTGTCTCACAGTCTATTAGAGAGAGTATGTTTAATTTTACTCAAGCTTTCTTAAAGAACATTCCATTGCCATCTCATAATGTTGTTTAACACAAATGTGCCTACCTCTCCAATGAGAAAAATATAATGAGATTTACATTGGGATTGTCATTATTTGAGGACTGCTTGATGAAAAAGGTGGCTTAGCTAAGAAAGCCCATCAAAATTTGGACACAGGCAAGGACTATATATTACTAGTGTATTCTGTTCAAGTTAAATATATATGCTAGCATAATATTAACAATTAGAGTCTTTCAAGAAGAAGAAGAAGAAGAAGAAGAAGAAGAAGAAGAAGAAGAAGAAGAAGAAGAAGAAGAAGAAGAAGAAGAAGAAGAAGAAGAAGAAGAAGAAGAAGAAGAGATTAGATTTATACCCCGCCCTTCATTTGGAGTCTCAGAGCGGCTTACAAACTCCTTTCCCTTCCCCTCCCCACAACAGACACCCTGTGAGGTGGGTGGGGCTGAGAGAACTCTGACACAAAGTGCTCTTTTTCAAGGACAGCTGTGCCAGAGCTTGTGACTGACCCAAGGTCACATCAGCAGGTGCAAGTGGAGGAGTGGGGAATCAAACCCGGATCTCCCAGATTAGAGTCCGCACACTTAACCACTACACCAAACTGGAAGCATTTTAGAAATATTTAGCAATGCATATAGATACACCATTTAAACATTTTATAAAATCAGTGTGCAGAAGCTCTGATGTACAGAAGATCTATATGTGCATGGGCTTCTTCATTCTCTCCTATGGAATAACACAGTTGCCACAAACAAACCAAATTAAGCTGATTTATGCCTCATTGAACTCAATGGAGCTTAACTACACTTTGCTGTGTATTGTGCCTCTGCATGCAAAGGACTCCCCATATGCTTTTATAGAAAAGATGAATAAGCCCCTGCATTTGTGGAGCTTTGGCCCAAAAATCTCTACTGTGTAACAATACAGTTTTAAAGATGGACAGAGTAACTGTAGACTATAAAAACTGACAATTCAATTTTGAGTGTTCATCAGTAAGAGACTAATGCAAATTAATGTTTGGATAAGATGATTCTAATAATGATCAATTGACATTATTTTAAAAAACCCTAGAACCTCATAAAATCTGTGATAAATATGCAGGGTAAATAAATGCACCCTGCATAGAAAAAGGAATCAACAATATGCCAGTATCTGAAAACATGCTATAGTCCTCCCCATGGTTCTGAAACAACTGCTTTTTGGCATAGCTGAAATTAATTATATATTCGACTGACATACAGGGGAGATTAAATGCTGATTTAGTTTGTCAATAGGGCCAAGGGGAGTTTTAAAAGTGCTAATCACATTTTATTTGATATTAGAGGCAATATTGTTAGCTAATTTGTACTCTTTATTTTTTCTGACCACTTCAAGTATGGAATAAAATCTATGGTGTCCTATTAGTAGTTTTCAATTTATACTAACTTCTACTGACCTGTAATAAGACAGATCCAAGTGGACATTGTTGTATTGTTCTTAGAATGGTGGCAGTGTATTGACAACTGGCCATGAAATCAATCAGCATGATTATCTCTTCTACAGTAACATATGCATAAAATTAATGCAGTAGTTTGGCATCATATGTTTGTGACTTCAACTTTTTAAAACCTTTCATAAGAACATAAGAACATAAGAGATGCCAGTGTTGGATCAGGCCAAAGGCCCATCCAGTCCAACACTCTGTGTCACACAGTGGCCAGAAATACCAGTGCCATCAGGAGGTCCAGCAGTGGGGCCAGGACATTAGAAGCCCTCCCCCTGTTGACCCCCCCCAAGCACCAAGACAGAGCATCACTTGCCCCAGAGCCCCTAGCTATACCTTGTGGCTAATAGCCACTGATGGACCTCTGCTCCATATGCTTATCTAATTCCCTTTTGAAGCCGTCCATGCTTGTAGCACCCACCACTTCCTGTGGCAGTGAATTCCATGTGTTAATCACTCTTTGGGTGAAGAAGTACTTCCTTTTATCCGTTCTAACCCGACCGCTCTGCAGTTTCATGGAGTGCCCTCGAGTTCTTGTATTGTGAGAAAGGGAGAAAAGTACCTCTTTCTTTACCTGCTCTTTCCCATGCATAATCTTATAAACCTCGATCATGTCACCCCTCAGTCGTCTTTTCTCCAAGCTAAAGAGCCCTAAGCGCTTTAACCTTTCCTCATAGGGAAAGTGTTCCAACCCTTTTATCATTCGAGTTGCCCTTTTCTGCACTTTTTCCAAAGCTATAATATCCTTTTTAAGGTGTGGTGCCCAGAACTGCACACAGTATTCCAAATGAGGTCTCACCATTGATTTATATAGGGGCATTATTATATTGGCTGATCTGTTTTCAATACCCTTCCTAATAATCCCCAGCATAGCATTGGCCTTCTTTATTGCAGTCACACACTGTCTCGACATTTTCAGTGAGTTATCCACTACAACTCCAAGATCTCTCTCTTGCTCAGTCTCTGCCAGTTCAGACCCCATCAATGTGTATTTATATTTAGGATTTTTGGCTCCAATGTGCATCACCTTGCACTTGGCCACATTGAACCCCATTTGCCATGTTGACGCCCACTCGCCCATCCTTGACAGATCCCCTTGGAGTGCCTCACAATCCTCACTGGTTTTCACCACCCTGAACAACTTTGTATCATCCGCAAATTTAGCCACTTCACTGCTTACTCCCATCTCCAAATCATTAATGAACAAGTTAAAAAGCAGTGGACCAAGTACTGATCCCTGCGGTACCCCACTGCTTACCACCCTCCACTGAGAAAATTGCCCACCTACACTCACTCTCTGTTTTCTATGAACTAGCCAGTTTTTGATCCATAAAAGGACTTGTCCTTCTATCCCATGATTTTTGAGCTTACTTAGGAGCCTTTGATGAGGAACTTTATCAAAAGCTTTCTGGAAGTCAAGGTAAATAATATCTATTGGATCCCCCTTGTCCACATGTTTGTTCACCCCCTCAAAGAACACTAACAGGTTAGTGAGACAAGATCTTCCCTTACAGAAACCGTGCTGAGTCTGCCTCAATAGGTTTTGTTCATCTATGTGCCTACTAATTCTTTCCTTAATAATGGTTTCCACCAATTTACCCGGTATCGACGTCAGACTGACTGGCCTGTAATTTCCCGGATCTCCTCTGGAACCCTTTTTAAAGATGGGAGTGACATTAGCTACCTTCCAATCCTCAGGAATGGAGGCAGATTTTAAGGAAAGATTACATATCTTTGTCAGGAGATCTACAAGTTCACATTTGAGTTCTTTCAGAACTCTCGGATGTATGCCATCTGGGCCTGGTGATTTTTCAGTTTTTAAGTTGTCTATCAGTTTTAGGACCTCCTCTCTCATCACCTCAATCTGACTCAGGTCTTCCAACACCCCTCCTGAAATCAGTGGTTCTGGAGTGGGCAAGCACTTCTCATCTTCCACAGTGAAGACGGAGGCAAAAAATGCATTTAGCTTCTCAGCCATTTCCCTATCATCCTTCAATACTCCTTTTACCCCTTGGTCGTCCAAGGGCCCCACTGCCTCCCTGGCTGGTTTCCTGTTTCTAATGTATTTGAAGAAAGTTTTATTGTTGGTTTTTACGTTTTTTGCTATATGCTCCTCATATTCCCTTTTTGCCTGCCTGACCTCAGACTTGCATTTTATTTGCCATAGCCTGTGTTCCGTTTTATCAGCCTCACTGTGACTAGCTTTCCACTGCTTAAAGGAATTCTTTTTACTTTTTACAGCCTCCATTACTCTGTTTGTTAACCATGCAGGCTTTTTCCTATACCTGTTTGTGCCTTTCCTAACCTGCGGAATATATATTTTTTGAGCTTCTAGGATCGTAGTTTTAAATAGATCCCAAGCTTCCCCAATTGTTTTGACCCTTTCTACTTTTCCTTTCAGTTTCCTCCCCACGTGTCCCCTCATATCAGAGAAATTACCCCTTTTAAAGTTAAAAATGGTTGTGTGAGTCTTTTTGGCCAATTCTCTATTTGTACAAATGATGAACTCAACAACATTATGATCACTGTTTCCAAGCGGTGCAATCACTTTTACATCTCTCACCAGGTCTTGAGTGTTACTTAGGACCAAATCAAGGATCGCCTCTCCCCTGGTAGGTTCCGTGACCATCTGCTCCATAGCACAGTCATTTAGAGTGTCTAGAAACTCAATCTCTTTTTCCCGACTAGAACACATATTGACCCAATCAATGTGTGGGTAGTTAAAATCACCTATTATTACACAGTGTTTTTGTCTAGTTGCTATCTTTAAGGCATTCATCATTTTATAATCCTCCTCTATCTTTTGATCTGGTGGGCGATAACAAACTCCCAGTGTTAAGTTTCCTTTTGGCCCCCCTATTTCAACCCATAGAACTTCCAGAAGCGAATCCAATTCACTTAGCCTCTCAATCTTTCTAGACTTTATACCCTCTCTGACATACAGAGCTACCCCACCTCCAACCCTTCCCCCCCTATCCTTCCGATATAATATATAACCGGGAATCACTGTGTCCCACTGATTTTCCTCATCCCACCAAGTTTCAGAAATACCCACAATGTCTATTTTTCCCTCCGACACCAAGCACTCCAACTCCCCGATTTTACCTCGGACACTTCTAGCATTTGTATAGAAACAGCTGTAATTTCCCTTACAAGTTAAGCCTGCATCCTTCCTCTTGCTATCTCGAGTCGTTGTCCGGCAGTCCATGTCACCAGCCATGGCCTCTGTGGACAATTTCAATCCACCTCCCTGTAGAAAAGCAACCGGTACCCCCTCACCTCTCTCAGATGAGCCAACCCGAACCAGAGACTTTTCATCTCCTGTCGGCTTTCCCCCAATATTCAGTTTAAAAGCTGCTCTGCCACCTTTTTGATTTTAAGTGCCAGCAGCCTGGTTCCTTCTCGGGACAAGTGGAGACCGTCTCGCCTGTACAGCTCCCTCTTGTTCCAAAAAGTATCCCAGTGCCTAACAAACCTGAACCCTTCCCCCCTACACCATCGTCTCATCCACGCATTGAGACTCCTGATCTCTGCCTGTCTCTCCGGCCCTGCGCGTGGAACAGGTAACACTTCTGAGAAGGCTACCTTGGAGGTCCTGGACCTAAGTTTCCTGCCCAGCAGCCTAAATTTCTCCTCCAGGACCTCACGACTGCATTTCCCCACATCGTTGGTGCCGACATGCACCACGACCACTGGCTCCTCCCCAGCACTATCTACCAGCCTATCTAAAACACGCGTAATGTCCGCTACCTTCGCACCAGGCAGGCAAGTCACCATACGGTCAGTACGCGGGTTCGCCACCCAGCTGTCTACCTGCCTAAGGATCGAATCACCCACTACCAAGAGCCCCCCTCCCACCCTGCTCAGGGATGGTTCCTTGGTGCAAAAGGAGAGCCGCTCACCAGCTGGGGAAGAGGTCCCTTCTGAGGGCACATTCCCCTTATCCTCAGCATGGTGCCCTGTTTCCCCTAGACCCTCATGCTCCCTGACAGCAGCGGGGCTGCCAGATCCAGAGTGGGACGAAGCTAACAAGTCCCCGAGAGTCTTTTCTGTGTGCCTAGCTGACTGTCTCTGCTTCTCCAGGTCAGCCACCTTGGCCTCAAGGGAGCACACACGTTCCCTGAGAACCAGGAGCTCCTTGCACCGAGGACACACCCAAGACTTCTGCCCAGTGGGCGGTCGCTCGTGCCTCTGGCAAGGTGCTTCCTTAAATAGAGGCCTCCCCCAGCAGAGGTCAGGCAGCAGCTATTCAAATTCACCCAGGCACTCAATCACAGGCAAAACAATGCCCCTTCCACTTCCTCTCAATTACAGGCAATCCCAGTCAAACAATGCCCGTTCCTCTCCCACACTCAATCAGCCAGGACTCTGCAAGAACTCTAAGTGCTTCCACACCCTGCTAAACACAGTTTTCCCACAAAATATCCTTAGCTGAATTCTCTCAGCTGAAAGCAAGTAAAAGGAACCCACTCACCTCTCTCACAGCTCTCTCTCCTGCTCCTGCTCAGAGCTCAGCTGGTCTCCCAACAATGTTTCAATATCTGGACAACTATTTACAAAACTAGCCAACAACCCATTTATCTGCATGTTCCCCTTGACTGAAGAACAGTACACTCCTTCTATCTGGGACGGTCATCCTCTTTGACCGAGCACACAGCTTCAAGAGGGATGTACATGGAGCAGTGAGGGAGACAGGGGACACCTACCTAGCCAGCCAGATCAGCCAAATCAACCCTGGTGATTAATAGGGTGACAGGGTTTTTGTTAAATCTGTGCCAATAAATGTTTCTTTTTTAAAAGCTGCATGTTACCATCAGCACCTGTGATCTTTTCATGCATTTACAACTCCCACATTAATACCACAGGCAAGTTCAAATCCATCAGTAATCAGATTACTCACAGATGAGCATAACCAAATAATCTGTTTAAAAAAGGCCAAAAATTAATTGACAGGATTGCTCATGTCTAATTTTTTGTCTGGTACATCATGACAGATGCAAAGAAGTAGATCATGAAGGATATCTTCAGTTTGATTAATTCATTCATTATTTGATTTATTCATTATAACATGTTTGGATATACTTGTAAAATGGCATCAGCATATACCCATAGTGAACCAAACACTTTTTATTTAAGGGAAGTCATGGCCCCACAATTAGCCAGGGCCATTTTGCAGCTGTGGGGGCAGGAGCGGGTGAAAGCAAAGGTTTCCCTTTCCTTCCCTTGGCTCCATTGAGGGTGGTGAGGGGTCATGGTGATTGGTCCAGCAGCACTTAAAATAGCCAGTCTGGGCACACAAAGACTGGCTGTAGTGGGTGGAGCCTTCCAGTGGACCTGGAGTCTGAAGTCTTCATTCTGGTTTGCCACCCCCCTATTATTTATTGGGCTATGCCAGATAATCTCTATACTATTTCCCAAGTAGGGACAGGCATGAACGAAAGTTTGTGATGAATTTTGGTCAGTTCATGGTTTGTGAAGTCAAGTTTGTGGCAGGTCAACCTACATGAAGTTATGTAAACATTTTAATTGAGCAGAAACAGTCTGTCTGGAAATGTATCTGTTCACAAACTGCCATGAACAGCTTGAAAGTTTGTGGAAAGTTCATGTGCGGGGGGCAGGAATATGGGGGTTGCCATGGGGAAGGGAAGAGGAAATACTGTGGGGAGGAGGATACAGGGGAAAGTGAGGCACCCACCACAAATCCCTGCTGGTCACCTACCATGCCAGTGGGCCTGGCCAAGAGGATGGCACCACACAACTAGGCTATGGTTTTCCTAGGTAGAGGCTGCCGGGGGGGGGGACAGAGGGGCATATGAAGGTAGGTTAGCTGCTGGGTGGGAAGAAGATAGGCCAACTCCAGGTTAGGAATTTCCTAGAGATTTGAGGGGTGGAGCCTGGGGGGGTTGGGGGCTGAGGAAAGAGGGGACCTCAAAAAGGTATAATGCCATAGACTCCAATGTTCCCTCTAAGTTCTACAGTGTTGTGAGCAAAAATTCTATCTTGTGACCAAAAAATGCTAGTAGCATTAAAGTTGTGAGCAAGTTTTCATTTGACTACTGCATAAATTAGTTTTTTAGAAAATTATTTCCATAACCTTATAAAAATCTTAGAATGAATTCATTTAAACTATATTTAAACTATACTTTAAGAATAATTTAAACATTATATGAGAATACAGAATCAAGTCAAATTTCATTACAGAAAATGTTCTATATGGAGGTAGACCAGGCCTCTGGAGAACAGGTCTACCTGTCCCTTTCCACTATATTGGTAGACCTGGCATCCAGAGAACAGCTCTACCCACCCCTTTCCACTGTATTGGTAGACCTGGCTTCCAGAGAACAGTCTACCCACCTCTTTTTAATATATTGATAGACCTGGCCTCTGGAGAACAGGTCTACCCGCTCCAGTCCACTATATTGGTAGACCTGGCCTCAGACTGTCACCCTGTGCTGAGCCTCAGAAAACATACCAGCCTTTTTTTCTGGGGGTGGGGAATTTTTAGTAAAATATGACAAATTACAGGTCAAGTATAACAAAGGTGGAACAATCACTGTCAGAACTCTACCTAACCTAACTAGCAGGAACTTGCTTAAATGTTATCAACCTACCCAAACTACTTATTTATTCAAATATTTATATCCCACTTTTCCTTGTGACTCAAGGCAGCTTACAAATCATACTGAAAAGCATAATAAGAGTGTGCAAAAAAACCCCACCCCATTTCCCAGCTCCATTGTAGCCTATGTGGACCATTATAGTCCATGGGCTCCATAGACTATAATGGAGGATTTATCTGGGGATAGCTTTGGCTCTGGGGAGAGCTGGGGTTTTGTTTTGAGGTAGAGGCACCAAATTTGCAGCATAGCTGCTGGTGCCTCTCCTCAAAAAACCTCCCAAGTTTCGAAAAGACAGGACTAGGGAGTCCAATTCTATGAGCCCCAGAAGGAGGTGACCCCATCCGCCATTGTTTCCAATGCAGGAGAAAATGCCTTCTCAGTTTACTGTCAGATTCCACAGCCAACAACTGAATACACGCTTATCAGAAAGGTTATACTTTATTGCAGAGCTATAGATGCAGTAACAAAGTCACGGTTAAGAATGGTGTCGCCCCTACAAGCATAATGGGATATAGGGTATTCGTATGCACCCCCCCTTCCTTAGGCCAATTAGCCATATTCCCGTGCATGGGAGAAGGAGCCCCAGGCCGTTAGAGCCAAAGCTGGGAACCAAAAGCACTCCCACGGTTCCCTGAATCCCAGACACTACACACCACCTGCAAGGCCACAGATAAGCAAATGTTACAGAAGCAAAGAAGGAATGCAGTGGTACTTGGTACACAGGGCAAGCAAGCATCCCACCTCCAGCCATTATGGCAGCATAGCTGACATTTACTTGTGTGCTGAAGCTAAAATCCCTGAGCTGCCACCTAAAATTCTGTGTGCCAGCACCCCCAGCGCACACCACACTCCAAGTAGCTATTTCCACCAGGGGAACTAGTGTTGTCAACCACCAGATAGGGGGGTGGAGATCACCTGGAATTACATTTGCTCTCCTGATGACAGAGAACAGTTCCCATAGAGAAAATAGCTGCTTGGGGGGGTACTGGCAGTGTTTAAAGGTGTCATGCTTTGTTTCCTGTTCCAGGAGAGTCAATGTATGCAAATAAACAAGGTAATAGCAAACTTAATGGGGGTACATTCTTGACAGGGTCCTCATAACCAGAAGCTGGTTCTGCAGCACTGACAAAGCATTTATACAAGCTTTATATTCTTCCTTTACACTGTTAAATTAAGGTACATCTCATGGACATATGATGCTTCCTGTCTTATCTACTCTGACTGGTGCTGCCTCTCCAGAGATATCTTAGAACGATTTGGGGTTATACCTCTTTTTTAGATGCAAAGGAGATATAGAATTGAATGTCATCTGCATACTTGTGACAAGTATACAAATGGCCTCAGCCATTTCCTTCTAAATCCAGGGAAGTGGTATATATGCTTAATCTTTAGATGGAGATAGAGAAGGTCTGCATAAAAACAACCAAAATAAGACTTAATGCAGACAAAAGTAGAGATAAAACATATCCAGGAATGGATGTTTAATCTGCTCCATTTGGGGCTGTGAAAGAGCAGACTCTCAATCTTGGAGTGCTTTTGGACTCCTTGATGACCTTGGGTATTCAAATGATGGAGGTGGCTAGGAGAACTTTTACCAATTTAGGCTTGTTCATCAGTTACGGCCATTCCTGATCAAGGTGGACTAAGCCACAGCCACACGTTCCTTAGTAGTGCCTGAAAATGCCCCCAAAACTTTGCCTAGTTCAGAATATGGCAACCAGAATGTTAACAGGGGCTTGAAATAAAGAGAATATCAATCAATGTACCTAATTCTCAATGTGGATGTATATCTAAATCCATAAACCTATGGATACATAAATCCAGAGAATGGGACTATGGACAAATCTTTCTACAAACTTGAAAAATGCCCATGTTTGCAGAAAAATCAGAAATCTTTGTTTTAAAAGGATGGTTAAACCCCTTCCAAATGATAGAAGGAGAGCCTGTAGCTTTAAGAAACAAGTGCCTCAATATCCATTGCTAGGCAACCACAACAGTATTGACAGCCTTCAAGCCCTGATTTCTGTAAGTAAAAAATAGGGTGATTGGGAAAGGTTGTTTTAGCTTTCGAAGAACGATTTATCAGGGCCATGCCCATCAACAATCACTGGGCAACTTGCTATCACCTGACTTCCATTAATCACTCAACAGCAGCCACCCCACAAAAGACATTGTGATGTAGTGGTTAGAGTCTCAGACTAGGATCTGGGAGACTCAGATCCAAATCCCCACTCTGGCTTGAAAGCTATTGGGTGACCTTGGGCCAGTCAAACACTATCAGCTTAACCTGCCTCACAGGATTGTTGGGAGGATACAATGGAAGACACATGAATGATGTAAGCTCCTTTGGGTCCTCATTGTAGAGAAAGGCAAGGTATATATGAAGTAAACAAATAATAAATATAGCTGACGATGGGGGGCAGCTAAAAGGTAGGTTTGTTGGTGGGTGAGAGGCAGAGGAGGAAGCAGGGAAAGATGAGGAGATGGTGCTTCCAGGAGGAGGGAAAGAGGAAATAGTGGGGGGGGGATATAGGGGGCAGTAAGGTGTCCCGCATGAGTCTTTGTGGGTTTCCTGTCACACAGTTTAGCCCAGTCCAACACTGTGTAACTGTGCCCACACCAATGGCTATCACCAGGCAATTCAGCCATAATTTTCTGGGGCGAGGCTGCCAAGGGGAGGGAAGGAGGGAAAGCTGAAAGCAGGGGGGCAGAAAAGGTAAATTGACTGGTAGGTAAGAAGATGAGAAGGAAGTATGAAAATGGGAAAAGCTATGGGGAAGGGAAAGAGGAAATTCAGCTCTCAGGCTGCCGGCCCTTGGGCCGTGCTGCCTGTGGGCCACCTTTGCCACCCTACGAGGAGCAGAGGCAGCATGATGCGGCATAGCCACATACGGATACTGATAGGGGCGGGGCCAGAGGTTTCCTGAGCCGGCCCTCGCCTCCCTCCTTCATTCTGCCGCTCGCGCTCAGCCCACCCTCCTGGATTGTTAGCAGTTCAGGCTATGGCCGGTTGCCCTTTTGGGGGCCAGGTAGGAATTTTTTGCCCCTTCCCATATTGGTGTGGGGAGGGGGTGTTTTTGCTTACTTTGTACTGCAGCTGTGGTTCGAGGTGATTGATAAGGGTGTGGTCGTGTTTAAATCGGTTGGTCACTTTAGTTGGCAGGAGGTTATTCAATACAGATTGCGGCATGGTGAGCACCGGCTTATAATCCCTTTGGGGTATAGGGCTCTTGTCAGTACAGTCTTTGGGCCCTGCAGATTGCCTAAGTGATTGCACAGGATTCTCCTCCTTTTGAGCCTTGCAGTTCGGGGGTTTCGGTTTCCTTGGCAATTACACTGGCCATGCTGGCCGGGTGTAAGCCATATTCCTTTGGCTTGCATCTGGGGCTGGGTGGCTCGCCCTAGATCATATGGTGAGGGAGGGGTCTTGAGACCCCTAGCCTTGATCATGTAGCATCCTGTTTACCCCTTGCCATTATGTTTGCCGTTATGCCTGTTGTCAGTTTAATAAAGTGGCCCATTAGTACCCAATCTTGTTGTCTGTCTCTTGATTCCGGCTGGAGGAGCAATAGTGGGGAAGAGGCAAATGGGATGCCCTCACAAGTCCTTGTGGGTTCCCTGCTTGTACCATCTATTTTGTATCAATTGCATTGGTCCCCAATTTATTTTTGGGCTCAGTACAAAGTGTTGGTTTTGACCTCTTTCAGAAGCCAGGGACCAGGCTCACCAAAAGGCCTGTATGCAGTGCTATGGGGAGGGAGGAGCAAAGCCGGCCATGGTGATCCTTGCTGGGTGGAGGAGATGGGCCAGCAGCGAGCATGGGAGGCTTGGGCCTGCATGACCCAACACTCACCCTATCAGAGGGTCTTGGGCTTTGGGGGGGGGCAGAGGCACCGCGCCACCCCCGCTCGCAATCTTTTCAGCATCAAGCAACTTGGGTCCCTGCTGCTCCCCCACTCTGAGGCTCACTACATGGGGCTGGCTTTGTTCTTTGGAATGTCTTACTTGTGGAACTGCATTTAGTCCCCTCACTATAGGCCTTCCGACATCAACTAAATACTTAAGTTGTGCAAAGCTTTTTAAAACTGAGTTCTTATCTTGGTTTTAATCTCTATGTTAATTAATTGTTACTATTTTAAACACAGTTTCAATGTTAGTTTTATGTTTATAAATTACTAGTAGTCTGGCTTCAGCCCTTTTCTTAAAGTGGAAACATGGCCTAAATAAATTGTCTAAATAAAATAAATTATAGATAAGTGCTGTTGTTTTGACTCTGAATTTAATTGATACAGCTTTTAATGTTGTTTATTGCCATTTTATCTGTACCTTAGATTTTTTGCTAGGTGCTGTTCTAGATTAGTTGCCTATACCCTACCATCCATGCATAGAATGCTCATTTTTCACTGTTCCTATACATTCCTGAAGCCCTTCCAACCATGAGAAATATCATTCCTAGGCCCATGATGTGGAGGAACAATCATATGTTAAAACCAACTGGACTGAAGAGAGGGGGAAAGGGGGAAATTCCTTCTTCTGTGCCTTCCTCCTCCATTACCATTACATATGTGGTTATTCCTCCACACGGGTCCTGCAACTCAAGGGATTATCATGGGGGATCAGGGGCAGAAGGCGCTTCAGGAACAGTGAGGAATGCTGGGAAATGTTGTGCACCTTCTAGCATACAGGCCAGTATTTTAAATTGTTTTGAAATTTTTCAGTCACAATTAATGTTTCAAAATGCATTTGACAAGAGTAGACTTGACAAAATATGGTTTGCTTATTACTTGTTTAGAGCAAGTTTAATTGTCATCTTCTGCTAGGAATGATTCAGGAAGATTCAGGACATGTTTGAGTTCCGGAGCTGGCAGCTGAAAATCAAGTCAGTTATGAAGTTGCTCCTTACCTAGGAAATTATAGTCAGGGCCTCACATGCCTGATATCTTTTGCAAACTTCCATACCAAATCCTGGAGAGTAGATATAAAATAAATGTAAGTAAACTGGAGAACAGGATGAGGACTATTTGCATTATTTTGTAAACAGTATCAAATGACTGTGTTCTGTAATACTAATTATAAAATAAAATAAAGATTATGGAGATAAAAGAGTGTAAACTAAATTACTTCTTATCCACCTGGTCATTATGGGATTTTGAATACCAAAGGGTTTTTAGATTACTCTACAAAGGCAATATATTTTAAAAAGACCAAAAAAAGGTATTAAATCCTTATGGTGATTTAATGTTTAAATCTAATGTTTAATGGTATACCAGCTATACACAAGTGCTTACAGTGTATAAATTGTCTTTTCAGTCCTAAAAAAAAATACTGCTCTCCTAAATAGGGACAATTCTTTATACTAAAGTGATCTTGTACAAAGCAGCCAAATATTTATTTGTGAAGGGGTCATTAAAAGTATCAGAGTCAGCATTCTGAACATTAGAAAAATGCATGATTCAGAAAAATAAAGTTCTATGAAAGATGAAAAGCAAAACAACTTGCAGCTTTTCTAAAAATATTCCCAAAATATCAGGCAGCTACCGGAGTGTGGAGGATTCCAAGTTTGCAAAGTTAAAAGTACACTTGAAAAAGTCTTTGGCTTCAGAACAATAGCATGTCTGTTGTGTTTGCAATGTAGACACTTTCTTCAGCTTACTCAGAAAAATCACTAACTCATTATTAGCACCTAAATGGATGAATTGGCTGTAGTGCTACAGCTCAAATGATGAGAGAAAGAGAAACCTTACCTTAACCAAGGGCACATGAAGCATTACTACACTTACCACACAAGACTTTATGATGTTTGGGAGTCCAGAACCATAGCTGTGGGGCCAATTGCACCCAATTATTACCTTTCTAGCTGGGCAAGACAGACCAGATAGAAAGGACTCAAATGATTGCCCTTGCCCACTTGTTTATAGGTTTTCAAACCTCACCAGAATAGTAGAGAGGGGGGTATGGGGTCGCAGTCACATGCAATTGTGGCAACATGGAGGGGCCCTAAGATGCACTGAGCGGGGGGGGGGGCCTCAAAGTAAAGAGCAAGAGTGCTGATACAGTGATAGTCTTAAAATCCTGAATGTAAGTGAAGAAATACCAACACTGGAATATCCCCATTTCAATGAGCCAACCTGCTTCATATTTTGCACAAGTAGTATCATAGTAATGATCATGTTTGTTCCAATCAATTTTTTTTACAAATTGTTCCTATATATAGCTCATTTCCTATCTTTCTGCATGTAGGCTTCTAGATATTCAATTTCAGCACCTGACTGAGGCAGCCAGGAAAACCTGTTCCCCAGTTCATCTGGGATTATCCCAGACACTGTAACAGACAGCTACTTATTTTCGTTCTCTAACTGATCACCATCAAAGAAGGGCATTATGTTAGCCAGATTTAACGTATTGCCATCGGCCATCTTCTCTGGAAGATGCCAAAAAATCCCCTATGAACTTAGGCAATGCCCCTGCAGTCAGGGTGCTATCGAATCCGTTTTCCATGTTCTTTTAAATTGTCTATTTTATACTAAGATTCGAGGAAAATTTCTGGACACCCTTCTTTTTACATGGTGTGGTCTTCCTGAGAATATCAAGGTTCAGTTGATATTCTCTGGGCAAAACGCTTCTATAGCTTTTAATGTTGCTTGTTTTCTTCAATCTGTCATTCGAACCAGGGAAACTATTAATTGATCAATTCTTTTTCGTTGGCTGACAGCATACTTTTGATGTATTCCTAAATTTTAATGTTATCTTATCTCTTTCATGCCAATAAAGGTTGTCTGTCTGTCTTTCTACCACTGAGAGTCAGAGTTTAAATTGACAGAGGGAAGTGAATAACCTTGTTCAATATTGATAATAAGCCAATCACATTCTGTGATATCTATTCCCACCAAACAATTGTTTAGTAGCCAAGTATCACTGCCAAATGTGTTTAAATTCTTTAGAAATTTAACTAGTACCTAAAGAAAGCTGCACTGAATCTTTATGTAAGTGTCATCCTAGGTATCTTCACTTTTCATTCAATTTCCTGTTCTTTATTGGTCTCTGTATGATGTGGATATTCTTGATTCATATAATATTTTATTCCCCATTGGAGAAACCTATGTATGGTTTGCTTGCTGCAAATTTGGAAAGCTGCAATAATTGCTCATTTCAGACATACTTGACTACTGAAGCACGAAATAAGTGGGGTGAAACCATGTATCAAACCAATTTATGCATCACATTGAATACACAGAACTTGCCAGCAAGCATGGTTTTTGGGAGCAGCCCTATGTCAGGATAACAACTAGTTGATAAGAGAGACCTGGGTCCAGTCCTAGCCTCTTCACAGGGCTGTTGTAAGGACAGAAAGGGATAACCCTATATGTATCTAGGGATTCTTTGTGTAAGAATGGGCACAAAAGTATTAAATGTCATTTGAAATATTCCAGTAAACATTTTCAACAAAGAGCAGTGCAAAACTTCAGAGGGAAAATAATAAAAAAGAGGATCCAATTCACATGTGACTAGCCGCCACCCCCCGTGCCCAATCCAGAGAGGTCTCAACCTGTGAGCCATACAATGTGAAACTCAAGAACAGCCAAAACCCCAAAATCTCAGCATCTGTGATCAGGAAAGTGCATTTTTAGAGGGTCATATCCACACATTTATTCTGCAGTATGCTGTTTATCTCTTGGCTTACATGCAACATGTCTCTTATGAGTTGATCACTCATATGGATGAGAATGAATTGCCTGACTATAAGTTCACAGAGGCATCTGCTGAGCCATAACCAGTGCTGGAAATAAAATGTTGGACCTTGATCTGATCCAGGAAGGCAATTATTATGGAAAAAGAGGGGGAGACTAATTAATTTGTAAGCCATCTTTCTATCTCCAGTATGCTTAAGACTCAAGGGATGCATTTGAGGAATCTTGCTCTTGGGAGCTTTCAGAAATTTGTGTAGCAATAGTCCCAAGCAGCAAAATTGAAAAGGGAATTGGTCTAACCCTCAAAAACACATCAGGAGTTTCTAATATTTTTTCTAAGATCTTCAGAGATCCATACATACTACTAGCATCCTGTCTGTAGTCATTCTGCTTTCTCAAAATGTGTCTCCCAATGACCTCTAGCACTCTCCCCCTATAGGTCTAAAGAGCTAACAAATGATGTCAGAAATGTTGTTGTATATCATCCATCAACTTAAGTCCCAACTCTGTCATTATCTCTCCTTTTCAGTCCAGTGTGATGAATCACCTTCTCTGACCAACCAATGGAAATTGGAATCTCCCACATCCTTCTGCTTCAGTTAGACTAATTTTAAGATTATCATCATGCCATGCCTTTCTCCAGATATCAGTCCTCTATCTTTTATACTAGGATCAGAAACAGACACATTGAGCATGTGATGCAGTGAGCATGTTAACCGATGTGCAGAGGCATCTTAACAGGTAGAGACCTCCATTCAAGCAACTCTTTTCAAGCAAGAATTAATTGAACTCTTTGAATGCACAGGAACGGAGTTCCGGCTGGCTCCCGAGTCGGAACTCATTAGCATAATAGGCCACACCCAACAGCAGAAACTCATTAGGATTGACTACAATAGGGGTGTGTGGCCTAACATGCAAAGGAGTTCCTGCTACAAAAAATGCCCTGGGTTTTGACAACAGACAAGGTAAACAGAATAAGAAGCTAAAGGTGGGTGTGGCTGGATGACCAGACCTGATAACATGGGGGTGTGGCCTAATGTGCTAATGAGCTGTGTGTCAGGGGTGTGGCCTAATAGGCTAATGAGTTTCTGTTGTTGGGTGTGGCCTATTATGCTAATGAGTTCCTGCTGGGCTTTTTCTACAAAAAGAGCCCTGACAGAGACTACATATTTTTTCAAGTTTCTGGTTGGTGTTACATGTGTGTGAACTTTCTTTGTTGTACTGTTCTGCAGTTTGGAAGGTTGATGTGCTTTAAAATGTTTACTTTACATTTGCCTTGCAAGTTTGGTTCCAAAGTTACCCACGAAGAATCTATGTAAAAGGAGGTTCAACTCACACCTGCAAAGAGGTCAGCTTCATCACTGAGCATCTTTCTTAAGGTCTCTAGATTGTGAGATCAACCCTCTGAATCACTTGTTCTGGAAACCCAAAAAATGCAAATTTGCTCCCATAGAAAGAGTAGCAATCCTAAAGGAAACATCAAAATCATAAACTGGCAGCCCCCTATTAGTTACTGCTACGTAGGTAACTGCCGAAACTGATATTATTTGCACACATTTATCATTATTGCTTGTATTTTGTTGTTCTTTTATGTTTATGTATTGATATTTTGTACTTTTAGCAATACTAGTCTGCCTTTCATAAACTCTACAATCCTAGAATGCTGTTTTTTTTTATCTTCAGGGAGGGAAACAATAGTTTCTGTCTCTAGCCAAGGGCAGAAAGACTACCTTGCCGTCTTACTGTAAAAACCCTGCATGAAGTCTGAACATCCCACCCCTCCCTTCACCTAAGGTCCCTTAATGCAACAGGAAAGGAACTGGACAATACCTGGATAGCAAGCCCTGACAAAATGTATGTCCCCCTGGAAATCACTAAGAAATCAAAATAAGAAGGCTTGCTTTGCCGAAATTAAATGCTGGGGCCAGGTAGAGATGGTGGGGGTGGCCACAGCAGCTCTTGCTGGGGATGGGGGGCAGCGGTAAACATGGGAAGCTGGGGCCCACCCTGTCTACTGCTGGGCCTATCAGGGAATCTGGCATGGACTGGTGGGACGTGGTGTTCAGCATGCTACTTAGGGCACCATGCTGCCCCAGCTTACCATTTCTTCAGCTACAGGCACAAGGCTTGGCTATAGCAACAGAACACCTACATAGTTTAGAACACATTTCTGTAGTTTCAACATAAACCCTAATAATAGGGGAAATTGTACCCTCATGTTTACATGTGACCAAAGTGAAAGTGCCAACTGATTAATGGTGTGAAATGGGGCTCATTCACCTCATATAATGCAATTACTATTAGGGGTAACACAATAATCAAGTTCTTTGCTTGACCAATAGCATCTCAGCACTGCAACCCTAAGCAAAGACTGTCCATTGAAGTCATTGGGCTTAGAAGAGTATGGCTTTGCTTAAGATCGCACTGCAAGTAAGAGAGGGGGGAGGGGGAGAGAGAGAGAGATTATGGAAGGGGAACATTAATGTGAATTTCACTCCAGAAATGTTGTGTTGCAACATTTAAATTGTTTTGGGATTCTGACACAGGGTGGTGGGCTAACCACAAAATGGCTACTACAGGAGGCAGAGCCAACCACAAAATGTCAGGGAGTGAGGTTATACATAATAGTAAATCTTCAACATTTCTCAGCCTTTTGGCTAAGATCAAGTGTAATTAATCAGTTTCAGGCAGAAGTTATGTTAGCAGGATGATTTTTAAAATAAACGCTGTTTTAAAATATCTTCTTGTAGATACAATACTTACCTTCAGTCATGCAGTGAAGATCCTTACCCTGTGGTGGCAGCTGCTGCCAAACATACCTTTGTAAAGATCTACGTGGCCTACTGAGCAAAAACCCCATCTGGCCTTAACCACTTTCTTAAAAGCACTGGGCAGGCACCAGGGAAGGTGTTGGCGGGTGCCATGGCGCTCACCAGTACTGTACTGGGGACCCCTGATTTAGACTATCCAAAAAGATGTTTCAGTATACAAAAATATACTCATAATAAATGGAATGATCCAATCAAAACTAAGCCATTTGGAATGATGTTGATTACAACAGAAAAGTTGGGCAACTGATTAGGTCTCTTAGCTACAAATCAAAGGAATGGCAAATACTTTGATTTTTTCTTTCTCTTATTCTTTACACTTTTGCTACCAGCACTTAGTTTTGTAGCAATACTTGATAAATAAGCATTAGAAAAGACCCCGCCTAAAATACTATGATCTCATGGTATCACTCTACTTTGGACATAGGTACTACACCTCCATCCCATAAACCAGCCTTGTTATTGTCCATCAGAGTAAGCATTAAACTCTAAAATGGTCTCCATGGTTATTGCTGGCCACTGGAACAGCCATCTGTAGTTTGACTGTTCTCCTCAAATTGACCCACCTGTCACATATACCACCTGCTCTGGCAAAACATGCATCAGCTCATAAGGTCTAATGCTTATTTAACAAGTGACTTCTGATCTTTCATAGACACTTTTTTCTTCAGACTTTTGAATACAAACTGTCCTTTCCCCCCTTTTCACTTCTCAAAGAGCTATAGTGAGCAAGACAATCTATTTCAAAGTGCAGGCACATATGTTAATTCAGATTGCATGCTGTCAAATCTTTGTTTTCAAACATGGTACATTGAGCATGCATATGGCATATACAGAAGCCTGGGGTTTCATTGCACATTATCATCTCTATAGTCCAAGAGCTTAACACATCATGTGAATATATTCCTACTTCACAGTCAATCTGTGTCCTACCAGTAGCAGTCTGGATCACTTACTTGTCTTTTCTTTGGCCAACAGGAATCTCACCAAACAGAGAGCTAAATTGGGAGGGGTCTAATATTTTTAATTTTTTTAAAAAGCTACTTGCGTATTTTGCCTCATTTTGAAATGACTGAAGCCCATGAATATTTGAGTTGTGCTGCATTATAGCTTTGGGATAAACTGGGCAAACTGCATTGTTTTATTTGCTCACAGTTAGACTGCTCGCCACTTAATTAGCTGAGTGAAGCTGTACTGTTTGCCATGATAGCAGAGACTCCAGAACACATGGCAATTAACTTAAAGAAGAGAAAAGGGAGGGGAATTAAAACCTCGGTCAAGCTTCCAACAGAGCTGCAGTGGCAGTGTGATGGAGTGAATGCAGTGGAGAGTTACTCAAATGGACACAAGTGATTCAACCTCAAACCATATACTCTGGGCAGAGTTTACTGACCTCTATTAAATGTCTGAGGGATCTGTTTCCTTTTTGTACATGTTGACAGCACTTTTATAGCTAGCCATGGTAGTAAACTTTCACTTAAATTGAATTGGATCAATGAGTTGTTTCTAGTCCTGCTGACTACAATGACAGTTGAACCAAGCCCTATATATTTGTCTGCACTATTAAGACTATTTATTATATTTTGATTATGGAGATAATGGAGTTCCCGGCCTCCCAGCAAAGCCGGTGAGGTTCGGGGGCTTTTTTGCCACCTCGGAGGAGCCAGGGCAGCAACAGAATCATGACGCACGGCGTCATGACGTGGGTGGGGTGGGCGGAGCCAGCTTGGCTAAACCAGGGTGGGGAATGGTGATCACCTCTCTGGGAACCTCGTAGGGTATGCTCCTCTCTGCAAGTTGGAAGGCTTCAGGGGTAGGCACTCCTAGGTGGCGACCAGTTTGCTGGGCTGCCGGTCATGAGCCAAATCGATGGCTCAAGACCGGAGCTAGGTGACCCGCCCGAGAAAAGGGCAAGGAGGTTGGTCAAGGGAATGACACCTGCCTTGCCTGTTCCGTGCTCGCTTAGATGGTCCCTTGCCGCAATGTTGTGTTAAATCGTTAATAAAGTGGCCCTTGTTTACTTCCAAAATGTTGTCTGTCTCGTTATTCCGAATTGGGGGGGGGGGCAATATGGCATTCTTCAGATACTTGAGCTAGCACTGGACTAATTCTCCGTAGGTTGGAGTTCAAACCACTGCACACATCAAATTCACTGAGTGATCTTAGGCCAGTTGTTCTCTGTCCCTTTCAGCCTAACCTACCTTATATGGATATTGTTTTGGGAATAAAATAGAGGAGGGGAGAACTGTGAATACTTCCTTGAACTTCCTGGAGAAACAGTGCGATAAAAATGTACTAAGTAGATAAATTCTGCAAAATGACAAGATAGCTTTTACTTGAATTGTAAAGCTCACAAAACCATGAAGTCTGATGACATGGAATCAAGAGTTACAATGATAGAAAAGTTCTCTCTCTATCCTTGCATATTCCTCATAAAGCCTTTTTGCTTGCTGACCAATTTTTTAAAAAAATTGAACATGCATCTGCAAAATTTATCCACAGAATTTCTTTCTGCAGAGATTAGCAACTCATTTTTTGCAAATGAAGGAAAGGCTAATTAAATTTATTGGTGCTAGTGGTGAGGTTTTTGCAGTAGCACAAAGGCAACTCAAAATCTTCAGTGCCTAAAAATCTGCACTACCTTAAGCAACATGTATCTAAGAAAAAAATGTAGATACAGACTTAGAAACATACTAGACATGGTCTTGACTTAATTTACTATTGTGAGGATATTGAAATGTGCCTAATGGAAACGTTTAGCCTTACCCACCAATGTGTTTTTAATTGCTTTGCTACTGCAGAAAACATTAGTTTCATTTAGATCAGCAAGAAGGTGAGAAGCCAGAATGAAGACTGGGGGTTTACAGGATGGTTTGTAAGACTTAAGGGTCTCAAATTCTACAGGGGCTCCTGCCATCCATCCACTGTTGCATACCTTTCAGCTGGTTGGGCACGAATCTCACCTCTACCATTTTGCTAGATGACATTTCAGCAATAATATGCTGCAAGCAAACGTGGATTGCTGACTTCAGGGGTTTGCATCTGAGTATCTCAGAGTGTAAACAGATTTATTCTGAACTGCTGCATGGAATTAATTTCCTACACTGATCTCCCTCTGAAATCCCTAATTTACAGTTTACTAGAAAGTGCTAACTCCCTAATCTAAGTAATAAGAATGTATAACTACAAATAAATTAAAGCACAAAATGAAGCACGTGATATTTTGAGCTAGAATTAGAATAGCTCAGCATCTTCATTTGTTGTTGATTGTGAAGTTACAACTTCCTAAGTGGCTTCTACTGACAACAGTTCAAATCTTTGATTACACAACCAAAGGGAACTGGTTGCCTGAAAACAGAAAAGGCATAAAGTTTGGCATAGACCCTAATATCTGGGGCACAGATATGGGGTTGGGGACAGGTACCCTTGATATCAAGAAAGTACCATGTCAAAGTATAATTCCAGACCATGATAATTATCTTGGCTGCAGGCTAGAACTCAGAAATCTCTCAGCCAAAGAGAGTGAACCAGTTGTCAATATAGCAGAGAGGCAGACTGGGAGGGAACACCTTTGACAGCGGAGCCATCTTGCTGAAGATTTGTTATGTACTTCCTTTTCATGTACCTATCAATCTTGGGCACTAACTGAGGCCCAAGGCCTTGTGTGTGAGCTGAAGAGCAAAAGCCAAATAGTCCTTAGCCCATGGCTTGCAGCCCATGACAGGTTAGCAAATGACTTCATGACTAGCCCATGATGTCTTTTATTAATTTGTTGTTGATTCATATAGTTTTGTTTTCCTCTTGTAAAGTGCTTTGGATCCTTTGGGGAGCATGGTACAAATACAGGAAGGAAGGAAGGAAGGAAGGAAGGAAGGAAGGAAGGAAGGAAGGAA
>NW_015169225.1:333495-340928 GCF_001447785.1 Gekko japonicus | reverse complement strand
CAGAGCATCACTTGCCCCAGAGTCCCTATCTATACCTTGTGGCTAATAGCCACTAATTGGACCTCTGCTCCATTTGCTTATCTAATTCCGATTTTGAAGCCGTCCATGCTTGTAGCCACCACCACTTCCTGTGGCAGTGAATTCCATGTGTTAATCACTCTTTGGGTGAAGAAGTACTTCCTTTTATCCGTTCTAACCCGACCACTCAGCAATTTCATTAGAACATAAGAACATAAGAGATGCCAATGTTATATCAGGCCAAAGGCCCATCCAGTCCAACACTCTGTATCACACAGTGGCCAGAAATACCAGTGCCATCAGGAGGTCCACCAGTGGGGCCAGGACATTAGAAGCCATCCCACTGTTGACCCCCCCAAGCACCAAGATGACAGAGCATCACTTGCCCCAGAGTCCCTATCTATGCCTTGTGGCTAATAGCCACTGATGGACCTCTGCTCCATATGCTTATCTAATTCCCTTTTGAAGTGCCCACGAGTTCTTGTATTGTGAGAAAGGGAGGGAAGTACCTCTTTCTCTACCTGCTCTTTCCCATGCATAATCTTATAAACCTCAATCATGTCTCCCCTCAGTCATCGTTTCTTCAAGCTAAAAAGCCCTAAGCGTTTTAACCTTTCCTCATAGGGAAAGTGTTCCAACCCTTTTATCATTTGAGTTGCCCTTTTCCGCACTTTTTCCAAAGCTATAATATCCTTTTTAAGGTGTGGTGACCAGAACTGCACACAGTATTCCAAATGAGGTCACACCATTGAGTTATATAGGGACATTATGATATTGGCTGATCTGTTTTCAATACCCTTCCTAATAATCCCCAGCATAGCATTGGCCTTTTTTACTGCAGTCACACACTGTCTCAACATTTTCAGTGAGTTATCTGCTACAGCTCCAAGAGCTCTCTCTTGTTCAGTCTCTGCCAGTTCAGACCCCATCAATGTGTATTTATATTTAGGATTTTTGGCTCCAATGTGCATCACCTTGCACTTGGCCACATTGAACCCCATTTGCCACATTGACCCTCACTTGCCCATCCTTGACAGATCCCTTTGGAGTGCCTCACAATCCTCCCTGGTTTTCACCACCCTAAACAACTTCGTATCATCCACAAATTTAGCCACTTCACTGCTTACTCCCAACTCCAAATCATTAATGAACAAGTTAAAAAGCACTGGACCAAGTACTGATCTCTGCGGTACCCCACTGCTTTCCACCCTCCACTGAGAAAATTGCCCATTTATACTCACTCTCTGTTTTCTACTAATTAGCCAGTTTTTAATCCACAAAAGGACTTGTCCTTTTATCCCATGATTTTTGAGCTTACTTAGGAGCCGTTGATGAGGAACTTTATCAAAAGCTTTCTGGAAGTCAAGGTAAACAATATCTATTGGGTTTGTTCACCCCCTCAAAGAACACTAACAGGTTCCAAGGATGGAATTGTACTTGGCCATGGTTTGGAATACTCTCCTCTTTAGGCATCAGGAAAAAAAACACATGGCAGATGTATCATCGTGTTGCCACAGCACACAAACCATGCTGTGAAAGGAGGTGCAAGGCCCAATGACACTTTGAGGATGTTTGGATAGCTTCTTTGACCCACATGGAAGTCTCTGCACAGTCTTTATGGAATCGGCACAAGAACAAAACAAAGCCTTCTCTTTTCTTTGCGTCCATTATCTGCTTTTGTATGTAAGCTGCTTCCTATTTCAGTATATCCACAAAGGTGCAATGAGGAGACCAGCCACATAGCCAAAGGTGGCTCCCAGTGAACAGGAAATGGGCCACACCTGCCATGGTTGATCCCAATCCAGGGAAATAGGAAATGCTCCAAGCCATGCTCCCACCCTGCTGCACATTGTTGTGATCTGCAGATTGTTATCCCAGCTGGACATAGCCCTGTTTTTACTGAATACTCAGAGCCACACTTGAAAATTTGGCCCCAACAGACACAAGCAGTGCAGAGTAGTGAATGTAGAAAGAACTGCAAATAAGAAGGTCTCAAGTACTGATCTTGAGGGCAACAGAGCTTCTTTTCATAGATGACTCTGGTTTAAGGATAAGATACAAAATTATGTCGACCGTACCAACACTTGCTGAACAGATGCACAACCATATCAGATGTGTTCCCAAGACTGAGAAGTTCTTCAAAAACAGTGAGGGAATGAGAGTTGTTAAAATAATGGAAGCTATACAGATAGCATTAGCAGAAAGCAGACTCTTTATTTCTGTATGGTTCATGGTGTTCTTTCTTCAGCTTTCACCTGGCCCTCTTCCACGAGCTACTGGAAGGAGTTTCCCCCACCACGTTCATGAGTCACCAGGAGACAGACCCCACTTCCTTTCAACAACAAACCAATGCTGTAATTCATGTTTTGCCTGCTTTTGATGGGCTTCAGTTGGCTTTGGTAGCCTCCTTAATGCTAAGAGTTCTCTATTTCTTTTTTTTTTAATAGCAGCACCAGAAATGAAGATTTTATGTATATATTTATTTAAAGCGTTTCTATGCTATCTTTCCCAAAAGGGCCCTCAAAGCAACAAGTATCAAAACATCAAAACTTTTCAACATTAAAGTATTTACGATGATGAAATAACATTTAAAACAGAGAATATATAAAATATTTAAGCAATAAAAACATATAAACACACATAACAACACAACCAGTGAGGAGTGGTAGTAACAATTATTGTGGGCATGCCAAACAAAACAAAAAAAGTCTTCACCTGCTGGCAGAAGACAATGCTACAGAGAGACTGAAAGGAGGAAATCCCAAAGCTTTAGAGCCACGTCCATGATGACCTTTTCTTGGGTTGTCACACCCATTTAGCCCCAGATAGTGGGGATGCCTAAAGCAGAGCCTCTGAAGATGATCACAATGGATGAGTAGATTCATATGGGAGAACGCTGCCACGAAGTCGTGTCTATCAGTGGGCTCTGTATAAATAAATAACTAGCTGGTTGACATGTCCTAGTGGTAGGAGGGTTGGTGTCCTGTCCCCTTCTTACAACCTAGGAAGATAGAATTGTGACCAGGGAGGGAACAAAATATTTCCAGGGATCTTTTGGCTTCTAAATCCATCTTTAAGCAGGTGGAGGGGCTGTGGCTCAGTGGCAGAGCATCTGCTTAGCATGCTGAAGGTCTCAGGTTCAATCCCCAACATCTCCAGTTAAAAAGGACCATGCAGTAGGTGACATGAAAGACCTCTACCTGACACCCTGGAGAGCAGCTGCCAGTCTGAGTAGACAATACAGACCTTGATGGAACAATGGTCTTATTCATGTGTTCTCAGATTAAGGATCCAGTCTCCTTCTGTTCTCAGAGATGATAATAAACCTTGTTCTTCCAATTCCATTCCTGGTTTTATGGGTAACTCTGAGGTTTGCTCAGAACACTAGTAACCATGTTGGCTGCTTGACAGTATCCTACTGGCTTTCTTTATCATAGCCTGCACATAAAACAGTGTTGAAAGGTGCTAAAACTCATCGCCTTCACCCCTCATGCCACATTGATTTCCTCTGCATGTAGACACTCTGTTCAAAAGCCAGTGATTGCATGGAAATGGGGATTGGGGCCAGCACAGTCTTGCCTGCTCCTGTCCTACATTCATCGATTGAACATGTAAATGGCTCATAATCAGAGGGCCTATAGTATATAGCTTTACAACATCAAATGTCACAAAGGACAGAAGAGACAGAGCAGTTGAATGGTCCAAGCATTATCTGGAAACTTGGAACAAATTGATTTAATGGGAACAAAGGGTCCCACTCTGTTTTTACCAAAGCTTTAGCGGTGAATAAGCTTCAGGAAGGTTCAGCCTCACTTTTCTTCCAGTACCAAATACATGGTTTGTACGAGAATGCTAGACATGTTACTTAATGCCTTTTGCCCACAGTAAAAGGAATTGTTACATTTAGAGAGCCTCCTGCCACTCTAGATAGCAGATGACGCCCAGGCCCTGCTAAAGCATCCTTTTGCAAAAACTGATTTTTCATATGGTATCACAGGTAAGCGGGAGAGGAAATCACAGGACATGCAAATGGAAGTCTCTAGCTGTCTGTGATTCAGACCTAGAGAAAATTACACCTGCTTAAGGCCTTGTAGATTCTGAGATTCTCTGAACATAATTCCTCAGAGCACATTCATTCTCTCAGTACTCCCCCATCTCATAGAATATTTTCAAAGAGCCCAGACTTCCTGCAAGATCATTTTTCTTTAGTATCTGCAAAAGAAAAAGCCAAACAGCTGGGTATTCAGCTGGGTAGCCGTGTTGGTCTGAAGCAGCAGAACAAAGTTCGTCCAGTGGCATCTTTAAGACCAACAAAGTTTCATTCAAGGTATAAGCTTTTGCACCTGTAATAAATGTATAATATTAATGAATTGGGAAAGGGGCTGACCTAAGAGGGAATGGGAAGTTTGAGCACTGTGGGAAGTCAGAAGGGGGGGTGTATGGAAGAAAAAAAGGATATGAGATAACTTGTTATATGAATTATATATGAATTATAAGTGTACTTATTGTGATATCCTAATAAAGAGGTTTTTTAAAAAAAGGTTTAAGCTTTTGTGTGCATGGACAGTTTTTCGGATACACTGAAATGGAAGTTACCAGTCCATACATATGGGTAGAGGGTGGGCAGTAAATTAGCATGCAACATAATGAAAATGTTTATCAGATGCAAGTGGTCTTAAAGGTGCCACTGAACTCAAACTTGCAACGTATATTCACCCTTTTTTTAACATTTCAGGTTTATTTATTTTGCTTTCTTCTTCCACTGGCTATTGTTTTATGCCTTTGTGAAAACAATTCTCTCATAGCTCCAGATCAAAGCAGATTTTTCGAAAGCTCCCAAGCATGAGAAAGGAGCTTATTACGTGTGTAGACTTCCTTCATGCACAGATGCCATGCTAGTTGAGTCTCTCGCCAAATCTCACACCACCCCCAATATTAGTGCACTAATGCTGATGGGTGTCTCAAAGAGTGACCCAAGCCTAGGTCAGCACCACCAGTTTAAAATAGGATGATTCCTACACCTGCAAAAAAAAAAAAGTGCGAATCAAGTAGACTTTTGTTATGAATGACAAAAATAATGAAAATGGGGTGTTTCATAATTGTTGAAATGAATATGAAAACGAAACAAACTCCCCATCCAAACAGTCCATAATGGTAAAAAAGAAAAAAAACCAACCTGCAATTTTATTTGGTTTTGCTCTGTTTGTTTCATTATTGTAGTTTTGCCTCTTTTCGACTGTACTGGTTTCATTTTTACAAGGCAGCCAACATCCTCCTAATCAGGGCATAAGAGTGGTGTTCCTTAGGGGTGAGAGACAGGCTCAGGGAGTTCTTGACCAACTGTAAGCCTTAGCCACTAGAGTTAGATACCTGTGTGAGGCACTCCAGTATGGGACTTGCCTTCTTCTCTCATCCTAATGCCTGCCCTGCTGTGCCAATTTTTTTCCTGGCAGTCTGTGCTCCCCTGCTTGCCTGTTCTTCTCCAAACTTGTTCAAGCAACTCTTCTTCAAGGTCCTCCTTCTTGCCCATCCACCTGCCTGGATGCCTTGCCTTCCTTGCACCACCAAATGCCCTTACATTTTTTTAGAATCATAGAGTTGAAAGGGACCTCCAGGGTCATCTAGTCCAACCCCTTTCACAATGCAGGAAATTCACAAATATCTCTCCCCCACACACACACACGTGACTCCTGTTCCATACTTCATTCTTCTTCAAACTAAGTGGCTGCAGTGCCAGATTCTCTCATTGCATGCTGCTGTCTCTGTTAGTGTGTGTTTGGAATCCTTCCTATGAATTCTTTGATACGTTTCGGTGTTAAACATGGGTGCCTTTGATTGCCTAAAAAGGAGAGAACATTTTATTCTATCTGTCTGAAATCTGGCATTGTGAGTACAGACCTAAGGAAGAGTGACGGGTCTTTCATTGAAACTAATATGAAATAGTAACAAAACAGAATTACAATAATGAAAGAAACAATAATGAAACAAAACTATAAAAACACACCCCAATAACATACAGTCCCTTTTGGAATTAATTACAATAGTGAACAAAATTAAACAAACTCCCATATGGACAACCTTTAAAGAATACACAGTGTCATTCATATAAACTGTAAAAAATGTAAAATTCTGGACCCAGATGGAAGTATTTTACCTCTACAGTACGTACCATTTCTCTGGCATAGAGTAAATCTCTGATCTTTGTAATGAAGCAAAAAAGGAACTGTTATAAGAATGCTCCCTTTTTCAATACATGAAATAGGGGCAAAATATAATTTTTTGCTGCCCCCTTGTGGTAAAGCTGAACTTTTTAAAAAATCCCAATATTACTCCAATTTTATAATTTAATAGTTTCAGTAACTATGATCTTTTCCTGATTACAATGCATATTTTTTAATTTTATGCATTATATACAAGCGCAATGTCTATCATAAATAAATGATTTTGATGTTATCATCTAGAGCAAAAACACTGGTGCAAGCTGTAAGATGAATCTCCATGAGAAAACAAATTGGAATTGGATCAGGAAAGTTTGGGTTTGAATCAGGTAATGAACTTCACAGTGCCAGCTTTGGGCCTATCACTTTTTTTTCCAACCTGTTTATCAATGTAGGTGATTTCTATGCCACCTTCCACAGTCCTTCTTGAGGCAGCCTACAATTAAACTAATAACATTATCAATAAAAAAACCCACAACCCATTAAAACAAGTCCAAGGACATCAAACCAGAACAAAACTGTATATAGAACAGATCTCAGACCAGAAGGAGAACAAAACAGCTGGAAAGATAAACCCCCTCATTAAAAAGCCTGGGTGAAAAAGCTATGTTCAGGCCTTCAGAAAGAAGATGTAGGGAATCATAGGCAAAACTTCATGCTGGCAAAATAACTTTATGCTCTAGAATTCCCTGCTCCCAATGTCTGTATACCTGCCAACTGAACACAGTCGAAACAGTGGAACTCGTGTTGCTATACTGCCTATTTTACAAGGACATTTGCTCCATGTATCTCACCCTGCTCTATCCAAGTTCCCAAGAAGATCTGATAAATTCTACACATATCTCCTTTTTGGAGACCACCTCTAAAGTGGACAAATTCTGTGCTGAGGCTTTGACCATAAGAAAACAGATATTTCAAACTTTTTAATAACTCTTTATGCATAATCAGTTATACCTGAGGCTACGAATTTTCATCATTATATATTAATTTTATATTTGTATGTCAACTGCGCTGGTAACCTGCTGTGTTGATCTTCAATCATAATAAGTGTTGATGAGGATGGTAAAGAAGATGCCAGGTGAAAATCAAAAAGGACAGCATTCCCACCTAAACTATTTTATAGGGTTGCTGTGAGGGGAAAATGGGGTAACCCAATCTAGACTCACTACTAAGAGCTTCTTGAAGGATGGGTGGGAT